>NC_073313.1:104117786-104422051 GCF_027595985.1 Sorex araneus | reverse complement strand
CATCAAGGATCCCAGGCAGTGCTTAGGCCACTGCAGCCAGGAGTAGCCTTTTTTGTCCTTACTCACCTCTAATGGCCTAAGGTGGGTATGGTGTACAATGTGCAAATGAGAATTGAATGGATGAGCGACATCCTGGACCACTGAATAGTCATGGATCCTGTGTGTGTGTGTATGTGTGTGTGTGTGTGTGTGTGGCTTGCGGCCACACCTGGAAGTGCTCAGGGGAAATTCCTGGCTCTGTGCTCAAGGGATCATTCTTTTTCATGCTACGGGGACCCTAGTGCTGCTAGGGATTGAAATGGTGCAGCCACATGGAAGGAAACTGGCTTATCCCCTGTTCTTTCTCTCTGGGTTGGACCCTATTCGATTTTTCTTTCTTTTATTTTTTGATTGAGGTAGGAGCAATAGCGCAGCAGGTAAGGCGTTTGCCTTGTACGTGGGCGACCCGGGTTTGATTCCTTCACCCCTCTCGGAGAGCCCGGCAAGCTACCGAGAGTATCTTGTCCCTATGGCAGAGCCTGGCAAGCTACCCGTGGCGTATTCGATATGACAAAAACAGGAACGACAAGTCTCACAATGGAGATGTTACTGATGCCCGCCGGAGCAAATCGATGAGCAATGGGATGACAGTGATACAGTGATACTGTGATTTATAAGACTATTAATGATGGTTTCCCATGTACATATTCTAACACCAAAGTTATCACCAATGTGCCCACCTCTTTCCCCCCAAGAATCCCAATGCCCCTGTCGTTCAAACAGTCCTCCAACTCACATTTTGGGATCAGTTGTCTCATTGTATTGCCTTTGACTCTTTGTTGCTACCTGGGAGTGTATCTTTAAGTCCCACAAATGAGAGAGATCATTCCTTATCTATCCCTTTTGACTTTACCCAGCACGATAATCCTCGACTTCCATCCATGTCATGGTGAACTATGTGATTTTGTTCTTTCTTAGAGCTGCATAGTATTCCATTGTGTATGTTTACACACAAACACACAGACATATATATACACACATTAAAACTTCTTGATGGGGGCTGGAGTGATAGCATAGTGTGTAGGGCGTTTGCCTTGCATGCCGCCAACTTGGGTTTGATTCCCAGCTTCCCATATGGTCTGCCGGGCACCACCAGGAGTAATTCCTGAGTGCAAAGCCAGGAATAACCCCTGGGCATTGCCACGTGTGACCCAAAAAAAGCAAAAAAAAAAAAGAAAGAAAAAGAACAACTTCTTTATCAAGTTCCTAAGGCCCTCTCTGGGAAAAAAACTTACAGGATGGGCTGGAGAAATAGTAAAGTGGATAGGGTGCTTGCCCTGCATGTTTCTGACTGAGGTTTGATCCCTGGCACCCTACGTGGTCCCCGAGTACTTCCAGAAGTGATCCCTGACCACAGAGCCAGAAATAAGTTTTGAGCACTGCCACGTGCATCCCCAAAACAAAAGAAAAAGGAAAATCAAAGGAGAATCTTATGTCTGCTAGATACAATTTTGTTTGTGTTGTTGGGTGTCTACATGGAGTAGTTCAAGGGAGAGTGGTTGTGCTCTGTGCTTAAGAGTCATCCCCTGCAGTGCTTAGCGGACCAAGTGATGCCAGGGATCGAACCCAGGGTTCCCACATGGAAAATATGTGCTCCAGCCCAATGAAATGTCTTTCCAGCCATGTCTCATGCTTTTTTTTTCTGGCTTTTTTTAATTTAAATTTTATTGAATCACCTTGTGGAGGGTTACATAGTTCTCAGGATTATGTCAGTTATACAATACTCAAACACCCTTCCCTTCACCAGTGCCCATATTCCATCACCAACCACCCCATTATACCTCCCGCCCCCTCCCGCCCCCCCAGTCCCCGCCCTTGTAAGTGATAAGTTTCACTTCGTTTACGCTTTATCTTGGTTACATTCCATGTTTCAACACATAACTCACTATTGTTGCTAGGGTTTCCCCCCAAAAAAGAAAAGACAGTCCTACTGTCAAGGAAGCATTTGATAGCTCTCCATTGCTGAGAATGTAGAGATATTAAGTCCCGCTGTTTGTTACATAGCTTTTCTATTTTTCCCCCCTCATCCCGTGCCACCGAGTTCACGCCTGTTTAATAATCACCACGCTGCCTGACGAAAGGAAAAAAACCAAAAAAGATGGTTATTTCCCGTCATCAGCTGGCATGGGGCTCTGGCTTAGTTGATAGTCTGGTAGAATGTCTGCAAGCAGTTTCTGTAACCAAAAGTAATACACTGGTATCGGCCCTGGCTCGAGATTCCACCAGCGTCCCGCTGTTCCAAGTACATAATAATTTATTCCCTTGTATCCCATTCCCACGCCTCCAGGTCCGTGTCAGCTTAATGTCTCATGCTTTTTAAAAAGAAGATATCACAGAAGGACCGGAGCAATAGTACAGTGGGGAAGCATTTGCTTTGTACATGGCATACACAGGTTTGATCCACAGCATCCCATATAGTTCCCCAAATACCACCAGGAGTGATTCCTGAGTGTAGAGCCAGGAGTAAGCCATGAGCATCACTGGGAGTGGCTCATAAAGAAAAAAAGAGAGACGGTAACACAGAGACAAATATCTCTTGAAACTTCCCTCAGGGAAGGAGGATTTTAATCTACTTGCCCTCAAAACCCTAGAGATCCTTGATAATCTGATATAGGAATTCTTACTAATGTGTCAGTTGGTGACCCCCTATGTTTGCATTTTGTCCAGGGCTTAACTTTTTAGTGTCTTTGGAGGAAGTGATTGAGAGTGGAAATATTCAATAAAACACAGGTGGCAAAAAACCACACAGGTGGCATTGAAATTTGAAGGTATAGAGGCCTTGGCTGTTTTACTCTGAAGTGGTGTCTTACATGTACACAGAGTTTTACAGTTAAACTTTATTTCATCTTCACAATAACATTGTGAGCTTTGGGAAGGAGCTATAATTTCCATGTCAAAGATGAAGTAGTAGAGTCTCAGATTGGATTAATAAATGTTTCTCAAAGTGATCGATATAGCCTACCTCACTACACACCCTCAACCCCACCTCACCCTCCATGGAGGAAGCAGGCACTGCAATTATCCATGGACTGTAGTAGCCTTGCCTGAGTGTGTTGTTTTTTTCAATTAAAGAAGGTAGATTTCTGGTACTGGGGGTGGAGGACACTGAGTGATTTTTTTTCTTAAAAGGGGATGGTTTTGGACCTCTGGTCTATGTGATCATGAAGGGACACAAAGATACAGAACCACTGAATCCTGGGAAAAATACTCCATATATTTATCCATGGTCATTCTGCCAGAGCAGAGTGCAGGGCTCAGGAAAACCAGGACAGGAGGGATTGGCTGACTTCTCCTATTCATTTTCTCTGCCTGTCACTAATTTCTCTGTTTATCGCTTAGCATTTTTCCAGTTCCCATTTTCTCTTGCTCTAGCTGCCATTCACCAGATAGGCAATAAGAAAACATTTAGCTTTGTAAGGAAAAGCAGGTGTTGGTTTGTCTGTCTCAGTGGGCTAAAGCAATAACCACCCAGAAAGGCCTGACTAGAACATTCTCACCACTGGACTGTCAGAAACTTGCTGTGTTTGACCTGAAGTCAATTGATTAACCTTTCTGTCTGGGAGTTCTCATCTTTTCAACCTGCAGAAGCCTTGCCTGGCTCATGGCCGGCTGGACTCAAGGGAAGGGGTGTGCAGGGAATTGGACCGGGGAGGGGCGGAGGATGGAGGCGAGAATGAGAGCTAGTGGGAGATGGGAATAGCTAATGAATAACAAGGGCTGAAAAACACTTTGCAATCATTCCTGCCTGACGCATCGATATTTAATGTCATTCTTTGCCTCAAAAGTTACCTCAGAAATGGGAGCCATTTATTAAGGCACTGCAGGCAGTTCCTGGGTAATCCATGAAGCCTCCTATTTAGGGAGGAAGGCCTAATTATAGCTTCTTCTTTTCCTTATCTCCTTCTCTTGTTCATTAAGACCAAAGGACATTTGCTCAGGAAATCAGATCTTGGTTTCAGAAGATTTCATCTGCTCCCACAAATTGAATTTCCCACCTGGAGTCAAATTCTCTATTTATAACAGAGATATAATCTGCCCCCAAATCTGTCCTTGATATAGGCCTAAGCTTGCTGAGATGTGCTTTGAATGGTGACCAGCTCTATGGGCTTTGTGGACCCCCGGGAACTCAGACAGTGATTTTAGAGTGGAGAGCACAGAAGGCTTCTTTTGGAAAGAGGATGGGGTTCCAGCTAGCTTTGTAACCTGAGGTGTAAGCCCTTCCTTGTCAGTTCGAGTGCATGTGTAGGGACTGGACATGCTTATGGACTATAGTCTTAGTTTGGGCCGTCTCCCTCCATCTATTACCCACCTTGACTTAGATACGATCTTGCCAAAGCAAGTCTGTCACCACAGTGGTCTCCTGCTCAGATGCCTTGAATAGGTTCCACTACCTGAAGCATCAAATCCAAACTCCCCCCACCATAGGTGTCCATATCCTCGAGGCTGCATATTCTTAAACTGCTCCCTCTACCATGTATGAATCCTCACTCTTCTAGGCAGGTATCCTGTCTCTTGCATGGTGTTTTTTTTGCTTCCTGGGTCTCTGTTGCTTCCCCTCTTCTCTGCTTAGTTTTGTTGACTCCTTTCTCAGACTCCAGTCCCATATCCTATGAAGGTCTCATCTTCCTAAGGAGATTTGGGCATTCCTCTCTGCGCCAGTCACCGGGCACATATCAGAGAATTGGTACCCATTAAACAGCTTATGGTCTTGGCTTGTGTTATAATTTTTCCTCAAGTGAGCATAGCCTTGTCTCCTCTTCTTGTGAGCATAGGCCAAACCATATGCTCCTTTCTGTCTCCTGAGTGCTTGGCCCGCTGCTGGGCCAAGGAGGTAGCTGGGCACAGCTGCTTTCTGCTGTCTCCCATAGCTCCCTGTGGCTCTGAAATCTCAGTTGGCTGCTGTGTTTTCAGCCCCTGGGATCTCCCTTCCCATTCCCTTTTCCTACCCTTCACGAGGGGCTCCCAGAACCATGCAAGAACTTCATGTTTTTATTAATCATTTGGAGAGTTCTTCCTTGGACCCTCTTTAGTTTTTCTGAAATTAATCAACCTAGAGGCATCCAAGAAAAGACAGGAAAGTCAGAGAAGTTTTTCTTTCACACAATTCTCCTTCCTTGGGCAGCTCAGTGTTTGCTGCTAAGCCAAGCAGCCATCATTTTCACTTTTTGTTCTCTGAGATTAAATTCTACTAAATTAAAATATGTGTAGGGGCTGGGGTGATCACTGAAAGGGCTGCAGTGCATGCTTTGCTTGCAGGAGGTCCTAGTTAAATCTCCAGCAACTCATGGTCCTCAGGAGTGACCCCTGAGCACCACTGGGTGAGGCCCTCCAAAGAAAAAAAGAAAGAAAAGGAAAAGGTATAAAGGAGATGGAGATGTGACTCAGTGATATAGCACCTTCTTCATAAGTGTAAGCCTCTGAGTTCTACCTCTGAATAGTGATACCTCCTATATTTTCAAAATTTATCTTTATGGGTTTGGGCCACACTTGGTGGTACACAGAGACTACTCATGGCTCTGTGCTGAGGAGTGACTCCCAGCAGCGCTCAAAGAATCATATTTGGTACAAGGGATTTGAACCAGGGTCACAAGTTAAGAGGCTACATGCCTCTCCAGCTCTTGTGTTTTAATAATCTCCTTATAGTCTTGATTGCTCTGCAGGACTGTCTGAGTTCCTGAAGCCAGGGTTGTTGGAAGCTGGAACAAAGTGGTTGACTTAAGATAGAAATGAATTTCCTGGGTCTCAAAGGGGGATAGTAGGAACACGACCTTAGAAAGGGAAGAACCTTTTTCTTTTGGAGTAGGGATAACTTTTAATCACCTAGCCACTAATGACCCGTGAAGTGATTCAAGTACAACTAGTTCAGTTTGTCTGGGAGATCTTCTCTTTAATTAGAAGATGGGAAAGGATTGGCTATTGAAGGAGCCCTTTAGTTAATTGGGGCGAAAGCCTATATTTACTGTGCCTTGACTAAGGGCCAGGTGTGGGGCCATGCAGATTTTGTCAATGACTGGATTATAACTTCATAATTCTGTGAAAGAATTTTATCTTTAATTATTAATGAAATGAAAGCACAGAGAAGCAAAAAGAGCAACCTAAAATGACTTCCTCTACTCTCCCAAGGCATGTTTACCTATGGCTCCTTTTTTTCATCATTTTCTGGGGAACCATACCCAGTGGTGCTCAGGGATTACTTCTGGTTTTGTGCTCAAGGGTTAGTAGTGGCAGTGCTATGCACCATCTTTCTAAGTGCTTATCATAAAGTTAACAAACAGAATGTGTCACATGCTCTAGCAATTTTCTTTCCTTGCCTAAGTGTAGGACTTGCATACTTCAGAAGAGGAGAGCACAGGCTCTGGAACCAAACTGCTTGGATTCATGTCCTGCCTCTTGTTGATTTCGGCTAAATTGATTATTCTTTTTTGTCTTCATTCCTGTAGTTAAAATTGGACTAATTCTTTTGGGAGGTTTGTGGGGTGAGGAGAACACAGGTGGTAGTGACCAGGGATTACTCCTAGCTCTGTACTCAGGCATCACTCCTGAAGGGGCTTAAGAGAGCCATATGGGCTGCTGGGAATTGATCCTGTGTCGGATGCATACTACCTGCCGAGCTATCTCTCCAACCCCCAAATCCTTGCCTCAGAGAATTGCCTGGAGAATTATTTGTTTTGGTTTGGTTTGGAGGCTGGATCTGGAGGTGCTCAGGACTTTCTCCTTGTTCTGTGCTCAGAGATCACTCATGATGGTATATGGGGAACCATGTGTTGTTTGAGGTTGAAGTGGGGTTGAAGTGAGCCAAGGCAAGAACCTTAACCATGTACTATCTCTCTGGTCCTGCTGAGAGAAATAAATGAAGGACATGTATTCCTTGGAATAGTGTTTGGCATATGGTAAGCACTCACCAAATGCTATCTATAATCATTCTCTTTTGTCTTCCCCTGCCCAGAGTTTCTTCACACCAACCTCTAAGTACCAAGGACATCTCTTCATGGCATCGTTTTTTGACCTCGTCTTCAACTGTGTTCCTCTGAACATGATCCTCCCCACCTCAAACTTCATACTGTGCACTGGCCTCTGCACTTATTATTATTAGCTCCTAGAAGGCAATGCTCTGTTCATCAAAATTTGAAACATATGTGCATCAAAAGATGCTGTTAACAGAGCAAAAAGGGTACCCCTGAAATGCAAGATTTTTTTTTGTAAATCACATGTCTGATAAGTGATTAATATCCAGAACAAAGAAGTCAAAATAAAAGAAGTAAGCAATTCATTTGCAAAAATGGGCAAAGGACTTGAATGGTTATTTCTCCAGAGAATATATATAAATGACCAATAAGTATATAAAAAGATATTCAAGAACACTAGTCATGAGGGAAATGCAAATCAAAGTCACAATGAGAGATCACTTCAAAGCTATCAGGATGGTTATTAAAACAACAACATGAATAAAAAATATCAAGTGTTGGCTAGGGATTTAGGAAAAATTGAAACTCTCATATCTTCTGGTGGTAGAAATGTAAAGTAATTCATTATTGTAGAAAGTGTTTTATGGTGGTTCCTGAAAATATGACATAGGATTACTGTGTGGGCCCAAGCACTAGGAACATTCCACAAGTTCAAACATGCACCCTCACAGGCATGCCTTCTCAGGATCTGATTTCATGGGTACTTGAAAGAATTGAAAGCAGGCATTAAAACATATTTGTGCATTTATTTTATAACATCATTATATTATTGAGAGTTAAAATATGGAAACAATTCAAATGTCCAGTGACACCTGAATGGATGAACAGTATGTGTTAGATACATATAATGGCATATTACTCAGCCCTATAAAGGGAAGAAATTTGGACACATGCTACAACATACCTAAACCTTAAAGATATTTTGCTAAATGAAATGAGCCATATGCAAAGTATAAATAATGAAATTATTCCATTTACATAAGGTACTTTGAGGACTCAACTACATAGGTATGTGGATAAATTTTGGCATCTGAGTCACTGATGGGAAAGTAGAAGGGTCAGTTAGTGCAAAGACCCTGATAACTGGAGTGTTCTAGTGGGAGCTGAGAACCTAAAGAGGGACAAATGAATTTGTAAATGAGTTTGGAGTGATAGAGAGAGGACAGCTCCTGGTGGTTCTAACACATCAACACCTGTATGGGGGTTCATGGTGAGTGAGGGTCTGTATTCTGAAAATTCAATACAAAGTCAGTAAACAATTTTTTTTGCTTTTTGGGTCACACCTGGCGATACACAGGGGTTATTCCTGGCTCGTGCATTCAGGAATTACTCCTGGCGGTGCTCGGGGGACCATATGGGATGCTGGGAATCGAACCCGGGTCAGCCGCATGCAAGGCAAATGCCCTACCTGCTGTGCTATTGCTCCAGCCCCCGTCAGTAAACAATTTTAGTCAGAAAAGTGATATGACCTGAATAAAGGGAGATAAATAGAACATCGACATATGTATGGAATGTGCTTAACCATCTTCTTGTCATCAAACTGACCAGTTTGTTCCACCATCTAGGAAGTTGGTCTGGGCACATAGAGTCTCCACAGGGAATGGTGAAGAAGGGAGAACAAGGGGGCTGACACCAAACTAGAGCTTTCCAGATGAGTATAGAAAGCCTGACCTCGATTGGCTCTCCATGGCTTCATACAGAAACCCAGAGCATATACTTTTTCATTGCTGCGTGGCAAGCCACTCCAAAATGTGTGGCATCCCACAGTGATGCTGGCATGGGACAAAATTACAGTAGTGGAGATTAAAAGAAATGGTTTCTGTATGTTCTTGCATACTAAGCAAGCCCTGATTTTTCATCATCAGTGATTAGTAGCACTGCACACTGTCTTCCCGTTGTTCATTGATTTGCTCCATTGGGCACCAGTAACGTCTCCATTGTGAGATGTGTTACTGTTTTTGGCATATTGAATACGCCACGAGTAGCTTGCTAGGCTCTGCCATGTGGGTGGGATACTTTCAGTAGCTTGCCGGGCTCTCTGAGCAGGATGGAAGAATTGAACCGGGGTCGCCTGCGAGCAAGGCAAATGCCCTACCCGCCGTGCTATCGCTCCAGTCCAGCGATTAGTATCAGGGTTTAAACCCAGGGCCTCATACACGCAAAGCTTATGCTCTTCCACAGTCACATCCCTAACCTTGGCAAGCCCTTCTGACGGGCTCTATGTGAAAAGTGGACAGAAAGGGAGTCTTGATTCTTTGTGAGCAACTGCATGATTAGTGTTGTTGCGCACGAAAAATGGGAAAGGTGGAGGAGGAATGATTTGGGGGGTTGGAAATCAAGAATTTCAAGAGGCACATATGAGATTGCCAAAGGGGTACAAGAAGTAGATAGTCAGAAATATGATGATGGTAAAAAATCATAACTAGTATTTACATATGTTGATGATAAATATAGTTGATGTTTACCATGTCCCCCAAACTCTCCCAGATGCTTTACATGTAGCAAGTAGATCATTTCGTTCTCACAGCAATAATGTGAAGTCATGTATTATCATCCATAAGTCATGTTTAGAGAAGAGGAAACTGAGGCCCCCAAAGGCCAACAAATCTTGCTCAAAGTCTTAGAATAAGTAGTAGGACTGGATTCAAAGTTGAACCCTCACAGCTTGTGGTATTATGCAACAAATTTGGAGCTGAAAGGGGAGGTGAGCACTTGAAATGGAAGTCTGGGAGTGTTACTCTTATGAATGCTATTTAGTGTTATGGGGCTGGATGATATTATCCTGGAAGAGAGTGGGAAACTTTAGACTGGATCCTTAGAACAAGTCAGATGGTAATGTGGTAATGTGGAAGAAAAGGTGCCAGCAAGATAGACCCAGAAAACTCAAAGTTGGAGGCAAGCCAGAAATATGCAGCATCCAGAATGCCTAAAATGGAGAGTCTTGGAAAATGATATGCAGTATTTCTGAGCTATCTGATATGTCGGGGACTGCAAATACATTGAAAGAATCAATGTGGAAGAAAGAAAAGTCTGTTTTTTAAAATTTTATTCTTTAATTAGTGAATCACCATGAGGGTACAGATACAGATTCACACATTTTCGAGCTTGTTTTTCCCTCATACAATGTTTGCAAACACATCCCTCCACCAGTGCCCATTCTCCACCACCAATAAACCCAGTATCCCTCCCATCCCCCAATCCCATCTTCCCCCCACCCCACCCTGCCTCTGTGGCAGGGTATTCCCTTTTGTTCTGTCTATCTCCAATTGGGTGTTGTGGTTTGCAATAGGGGTATTGAGTGGCCATTGTGTTCAGTTTCTAGTCTACTTTCAGCATGCATGTCCCTTCCCGCGTGGGATCTCCAATCACTTTTTATTTGGTGTTCCCTTCTCTATCTGAGCTGCCTTTACCCCCAGCATGTGAGACCAGCTTCCAAGCCATGGAGCCAACCTACTGGTACATATTTCTACTATTCTTGGATATTAGTCTCCTACTCTGTTATTTTATATTCCACAGATGAGTGCAATCTTTCTATGTCTGTCTCTCTCTTTCTGACTCATTTCACTTAGCATGATACTTTCCATGTTGATCCACTTATATGCGAAGTTCATGACTTCATTTTTTTCTAACAGCTGCATAGTATTCCATTGTATAGATGTTCCAGAGTTTCTTTAACCAGTCATCTGTTCTCAGGCACTCGGGTTTTTTTTTTTCCAGATTCTGGCTATTGTAAACAGTGCTGCGATGAACATATAAGTGCAGATGTCATTTCGACTATACTTTTTTGTTTCTCCGGGGTATATTCCCAGTAGTGGTATTGCTGGGTCAAATTGGAGCTCAATTTCTAATTTTTTGAGAAGCGTCCATATTGTTTTCCAGAAGGGCTGAACCAGTCGGCATTCCCACCAGCAGTGTAGAAGGGTTCCTAATAAAAGTCTGTTTTTATTTTCCTTTTAATTATTATTTTTAATTTTTGGTTTACAATACTTCTAATAATGATTTCTCATGAATATAATTCCAACACCACACCCAACACCAGTGTACCTCTCTTCCTCTCCCAAGCAACCCAGTCCCCCAGCCTCTCCCCCATTAAATTCTGTGTCAGTTCTCCTGTTATGTTATCTTTCTTATTGAATCACCGTGAGATAGTTATAAACTTTCATGATTAAGTTTAAGTCATACATGTTCCCTTTGGATCTTTGTCGCTACCTCTTTGTGTAACTTTAATTCCCACATATGAAATAGATCATTCTGTATCTGTCCCTTTCAGTCTGACTGACTTCACTTGGCATGATATGCTCTTGTTCTATCCATGTTGCTTCAAGCGACATGATTTTATTCTTTCTTAGAGTTGCATAGTATTCCATTGTATAAATATACCACGACTTCTTGACCCATTCATTTCTAGTTGGGCATTTGTGTTGTTTCCACATCTTGGTCATTGTACTAAGTACAGTGATAAATTATAGGTGTTCATATATTGGCCAACTTCAGGCATAGGAAAAATTGCTCCTTGTCACTCATAATTAAAGAAATAAAAATCAAGACAACAATGATATACCATCTTACACCTGTGAGAATGTCACATATCAAAAAATCTGGAAATAAATACCAAAAGTATCCAGTATTTTCTGGGTTGTGGTTAGAAAGGAAACGAAATCACTGTTGGTGAGAATGTTGTCTAAATAAACCTCTATGGAAAGCAATATAGAGAGTTCTCAAAAAAATAGGAATAGAACTCCCAAATGACCCAACAATACCATTTTTTGGCATCTGTACCTCAAACACAGAAGCATTGGTTAGAAAAGTTAGTTTCATAAAGTTTGCAGGCCATAACTTTTGTTCTGCACAGTATCTTTCCTCCCCTTTCATCCATTCAGTCACTGAACTTGAGTGTACTTCAGTACTGAATCCGTGGAAGGTGATCAGAGGATTCCAACCTAGAATTTAACTGCACACGATTTAGTATTTGCTTTCTTTCTTTCTTTTTTTGGTAGGGGGCACACTCTGCAGTGCTCAGCGCTTAATCTTGCTTCTGCACTCAGTGGTCACTCCTGGCAATATTTAGAGGACCATATGGGGTGCTGGGGATAGAACCCAGGTTGGTCGTGTGCAAAACAAGTGCCTTACCCACTTCACTATCATTCCAGCCCTAATATTTGCTTTGGAAGGTATTTCAGAATCAGTCTCAGATTGCAAGAATTTAGTCATGCGTGACCCAAAGGTTTCCAATGCTGAAAGCCTTGGGTGTTGCTAATTGACTGAAGATAAGGAAATTGGCACCAAAATCAGCCATCTGGTTTTTCTCTCTGCCTTTGTGGAGACATAGCCTCAGGAGCATGACTCTTCCTATTCTGAAGTCCACCCATTACAATAAGCTGTAAGGAACTAGCATTATGCTTTTCTTACCACATCTGTTTTTCCGGAGGGAAAATTATACTCATTGTAGAAAGTGTTATGGTGGTTCTTGAAAATATAACATAGGATTATCATATTATCGTATGACTTCAGGTACATTCCTAAAGTTCAAAACATAATTCCCTCACAGGCCTACCATCTCACGATCTGACTCCATGGGGCAGAACCCAAAGAAACTAAAGCAAGGATTAAAACATAATTGTACATCCATTTCATAATATCATTATTCTTGATCATCAAAATGTGGAAATGATCCAAATGCCCATTGACAGCTGAATGGATGAGCAAGATGTGTTAGATGCAAACAATGAAATATTTTTGTTTGTTTGTTTGGGGTCATACCCAGTGGCACTCAGAGCTTATTCCCAGCCTTCTCAGAATTCACTCCCGGTAGTCCCTGAGGTAGATGGTTCCAGGGATTGTAGTAGAGTCAGCATCCCACACCATGAAAGTGCCTTAACCACTGTACTCTCTTTGGCTCTGCATCATTTTTATAGTGAAGACTGGAATTCAGTTTGTGTTTTGCTCAGGGATTCCCTGATTTCATATTATTAGTTAATTTCAATACATTCTTGATTACTCTCCAACTCTCAGCACAGCTTGTTCTTTTTCTAGGAGCATCTTTTATGTCTGGTTCACACTGAGTTTTCCCTGAGCAGTTCGTAGGCTTCCCCTACCATCCAGGTGTCACAGAGACCTACACTGCTCCATGTTTTCCTCCCCCTTTATTTGTCTCTTTTAACCCCCATCAAGAAGATTGGAGCCTTTCCTTCATCTATTTTTGGTTTGAAAAATATGCTGGCTACTTTCAAAGCTGAAAGATCTGTTCTCAAGACTAATTACGCTTTTGCTGCATAAATGAGTATATGTGAACTCCATCAGTTAGTAATTCTTTAGATAAAACTGATTTTTCTTTGCTTTGTTTTGGGTGCATACCTGGTAGTGCTGAGGCCTACTCCTGTCTTTGCACTCAGGAGTCAAGCTCAGGTGACCACATGGGTACTAGGTCAGCTGCGTGCAAGACAAGCGCTTTACATGTTGTACTATCTGTCTGGCCCCTCAAAACCCATATCTTATATGGAGAGACCCATCTAACTGCAGGTCTATTTGTAGATTTGTAGTTCTCTATGAAACATGTCTATTTCTATAACTAGATTAGTATTTAAATATAAAACAAAAGCACAAAGTTTCTCTCCTCTTCCCAGAAATGCTGTGCATCCACAATATATTTCCCTCTTTTACAGAACAGATTAATGACTTGAAATCCTATTTGTAGCCCTCTCAGAATATGCCACACATACAAATATAGACTTCAGACATATCCTTACAGGTATATGTTGAATTTGCTAGAATGAAACATGGCAGGGCTTGGCAGGTTTGGTCTTGATGTTGCTAATATCTATAGGCCTGGCTGGGGTTGAGCAAATCTCATTAACTCACTTTATCTTTCTGACTCAACTTTTGACAATCTGTAAGTAGAGAAAATTAAACCAGATGATTTAGAAAATAACTTTCCAATTCAGGGAGCCAATGCTTACCCAGGGCTGGATCTAAAGGAGAATAGGAAGGGCCAAAGAGAAGTGCTCTCTCTGAAAAGGTAGCTAGCTTTCAGAAGGTCACAGATATACTATAGGTACTAAAGCACTTACTTTGCATTCAGCTGACCCCAGTTCCATCTCTGGCACTGCATATGGTCCCCTGAGCACCACTAAAAGTGACCCTTGAGCACAATATTCCCTGAGGACCACGAGGTATGCTGAAAACGTTTTTTAAAGACTGAAGAAAAAGGTAGTCTTTGGCACTTGGGTGGAAGTACAAGTGCAGGGAAGTACAAGTCCAGTGATGTTTTGCACCAAACACACAGTAACACCAAGGTAGCCATGTCACCTCCGCCACAATAAGCAATAAAAAATTAAATTGAATGTAGTCTGGGTGAGCTTGCAGTGTTTGGAAATGTAGTCTGGGTGAGCTTGCAGTGCTTGGATGTGAAGAAATAAGTTGGAGGGAGAGAAGGAACAGAGTAGAAAATTAGAGGATCAGAGATTTGCAAATTCTAAATCGTAACTGATAATCTTATTGCACCCTACCTAAGTGCCAGGCCCATTGGTTGCCTTGCTCATTTACTCCTCACTGCACCACTCTGAATTAAGTCCTATTGCTCCACCCATTTTGCTTTTTGTTTGTTTGTTTGTTTGTTTTGGGGCTCACGCCCAGTGGTGGTCAGAGGCTATTCCGGACTCTATACTCCAAGTGTTGCTCCTAGGATGTGATTATGAGCCTCCTCCATGCAAAGCCTGTGCACAGCCCATTGAGCCATCTTTCTGGCCCAATCTGTCATATATTAATTAGTTATTTTTTGGTTTGGGCTCAAACCTGGCAGTACTCTAGGCTTAATCCTGGTGAGTGCTCAGGAGACCATATGTGATGCTGGAGATTGGACCCAGATGAGATGCATGCAAGGTAGCCATGCTACCAACAAGGTAGCATCCAGTAGCCTTACCCATGGTACTGTATCGCTGTCTCTCCCATACAGTCCCTCTGTAGATGGAAAAATGGCACACACACAAAAAGAAAAGTGAACAGTGCAAGACTATATAGCTGGCAGATGACAGACTTGGGCCATGGACCTTGATAGTCAAACTCCAGAGCAATATTTCTCAACTGGGAGATATTATGGTCCATACTCTCTTCCAAGAGAAGAGTTTACAGGCTTACCCGTGAAAACTGTATTCATGGCAGGCCATGGCTAGCCAACTGGGGGTAGCACAGAAAGATGGGAAGGGAGTCACAGTCAAAAGGTGGCTGAGAAATACAGCCTTAGAGCACATGCCCTTAAATTCTCTGCTGTATCCCGAGACAGTGGAGAAACAGTAAAGAATGTGGAGTTCAACTTGCATGCATGGTGACTAATCAGAGAAATGGAAGCTAGGTCAAGTGCCGGATGTGGGAAGAAACCCATTAGCCAGGAGGAGAAAATCAAAGTTAGTCTCTGAATCCTTTGCATGATGCATAACAAGGCTGTCTGGATTTGTGATGCCTCATCTTTCAGAGGGGAGTAGTCACCAGTGTTCTCTAGATGGGTGGAGGCGGAAGAATTGAGGGAGCTGCCTTCTAAGTCCGAGGTTACAGAGTCCCGAAGCACTTTGGGTGGTGATTTGTAGCTGTGTGCTGCCACCAGTTCTTGCCATCACTGTGAGAGAGGAACACTGTGTCCTGCCTTTGCCCTAGGCCCCGAGATGTATACCCAGCTTAGGAGGGACATTTGTCATGTTTTCCACTTCCAATACTCCCCACTAATGAGAAACGGCCTCAGCTTTCATTTCTCTATTTATAATTCTCAAGCCTTCCCTCCCCGAACAAATCTGTCAGTTGTCTCCTGAGAAGGAGCCAAAGACCGAATGACAGGCAGCCGTGGTTCAAAATGGATCAAACACACCCCTGTTTTTCACGTATTCATGCTAGAAAGAGGCTGAGTGATTGCAATCCTTAAGTGACAACTCATTCAGACCAGGGAATCTGACCAGAGGGAGGTTTTCAGTCACCCTGGCAATAAAGCTGAACCCCAGAATCTGCCGCCTCCCTAGAAAGAGAGAGGAGCAATTCTGTGGGCTGGGTTTCTAGGTCTGCTAAACAGGCACCTTATTTCTTGCAAAATTATTTTTGTGGGACTGGAGAGCTGGTAGTGGGTAAGCCTTCTCCCTTGCATATGGATGACACGGGCTTGATCCCCGGCACTGCATATGATCCCAAAACCAAAAAAAAAATTTTGTAAGTTTTTATTCCACCCTCCTCTCTTCTCAGTTTTCTGTTGATGCTATTTCAGTGACCAGGGGCCACACATATACTTGATTGTGGTCTCACACATTTTCACTTGTGATGCTTGCCAGGAATCACACTCCTTTGTAGTGCTTCCATCTATTCTGGTTGTAGTGCTCATGAGGGCTCACTGTGTTCACCCACATGTTCCCCGGGGATTGGACTCCTGGCCACAGTGCTCACACTTCTTTTTAGTTATGAGGCACCATGGGATTCACAAGCTTTTGTTGCAGGTCTTGCACATACCTGACTGTGGTGAATCCAGAAACCATTTGCAGAACTGGGGATCTGGCCATATGTGGGAGGCACTGGGGATCAGATTCACAAATTTGTGCTTGCATGGCAGGCACCTTAGCCACAGAGCCATTTCCTGGGTCACAGTCATCTTCGCTCTGTGTGCTGTTTTATCCTCCTTCAACCTCTTCCATAAGTACTGCTCACAATTTCTCATGGGCCCTTTTCAATGGTCCTCTTGTTTGGGTTCCTCTCATTAGAAGAATGTTTTCCCTTATCATCCATTTTTTCCCTTTTAGTTTTTTGGCCACATCTGGCAGTACTCAGGGCTTACTTCTGGCTCTGTGCTCAGAAATTAATCCTGGTGGTGCTTTTTAAAAAGGCACTTTTTTGGCTTTTTGAGTCATACCCAGAAATGCTCAGGGGATACTCCGGACTCTGCACTCAGGAATTACTCCTGGTTGTGTTCAGAGGACCATATGGGATGCCAGGGGTCAAACCCAGCTCAGCCACATGGAAGGCAAATGCCCTATCTGCTGTACTACCAATCTGGCCCATCCTGGTGGTGCTTGAAGAACCATATGGGATGCTGGAGATTGAACCCAGGTGGGCTGCCTGCAAGGCAAACCTGCTATACTATCGCTTCAGCTCCAGAAGGTATTTTCCCTCAGGGAAACCTGGCCAAACCAAGGACTTTCCACGGGATTGTCTGACTCCAAATCTCACTCTCCATGACTTTCCAAGGGAGAGGGGTGGTGGCCAGTAAGCAAAGTTGCCATGAATTGTCTTTCCTATTCTGACCAGGAAGTAGGCAGGCAGACTGAACCATCATTCCCAGTTCTCGGGCTTGAGGGATTGGAAATGGAGATGCTTTTATCAGTTTATATAGCAACTTGATCCCTCCCCAAGCCTTCCTTGTTTTGACCCCACATAATCTATATTTTATCCACCAAGAGCTGTATGCGGAGGACCACCCAATCAACTGCATCTACTAAATCCACCTGTCATCTGGCTAACCCATGCCCAAGTCCTCTGAGAAAAGGTGGACTCCCAAACAGGTGTCAAAATGCTGGACATTTATATTACCTAGACTAAGATGTGGCTCAGGGCTGGAGCAATAGCATAGCGGGTAGGGCGTTTGCTTTGCACGCAGCCTACCTGGGTTCAATTCCTCCGCCCCTCTCAGAGAGCCTGGCAAGCTATCGAGAGTATCTCGCCTACACGGCAGAGCCTGGTACGCTACCCATGGCATATTCGATATGCTAAAAACAGTAACAACAAGTCTCACAATGGAGACGTTACTGGAGCCCGCTTGAGCAAATGAATGAACAATGGGACGACAGTGATACAGTGATATAGTGAAGATGTGGCTCAGCTTGTTGAGTTTACTTGATCCATGTGTCTGTCTCTTAACTGTGTATTAATTACCCAGCTTTTTACAAATCTTAAAATCATTCAATGTGATTTTTCTAAATTGATTCTTTTCTTCAGTTTTTGCCTTATTTTTTTTATTATTGAATCATCATGAGTTAGGTAAGCCTTTGTCTTGGTGTAAAAAACGTATTTTATCTTTGGGGGAGTTTGAGCCACATCCTGTAGTGCTCTGGTGTTACTCCCAGCAATGTCTTCAGAGGATATTTCCAGGTGGTGTTGGGAATGAAATCAGGGTCAACCACATGTTCACCTTAACCTCTGTATTATTTCTCTAGCCTGTCTTAGCTTTTTTAATTCCTTTGCCTTTCTACATTATTTATACTGAATCATAATGCTATGTAGGTTTTAGTTATATTGCTTTTCACTTGGCAACTGCATATCACACCAAGCTCACCACCAAATGTTTATCCACTACTTATCACTTGGTCTCCTCTCCCTGTTTCAGGAAACTTCATTCTACTTTGGAAAACACTACTGTGTTGTCAATCTAAGTGTTTGTTTTAGTTTTTTATTCACTTAGTTTTCTTTAGGGGGAGTGGACTTTGGGGTTGTACCTGGTGGTTCTTTGGCGGATATTCCTGGCTCTATACTCAGACATGACTTTTGCTAGTGCCAGGGATTGAAACAGTAAGCAGCATGCAAGGCAAGTGCCTTAACCCTTGGAATATCACTTCAGTCCTGTTCATTTCTTTGTTGTTATTACTGTTGAGTTGGGAATGAACCAAAGGCTTCATACATGCAAAGCACATACTCTACCTCTGAGCCATATCCCTAGCACTATTTTGTTTCTTAATGCTCCACAAATGAATGAGTGAAATCATATGGCATTTGTATATCTTCCATGGTTTATTTCACTATGCATAAAGGTCCAACCATATTATCAATAAAGGCAATGCATTATCCTTTTCATGGCTGAGTAGTATTCCAATATATACCCACGTGCACATGTGTGTGAATTCTTTGTCCAGCAACCCATCACTAGTCACTGACATTGTTTCCATATGTTAGCTATTATTCGTTTTAGGATAGCATTATCTAGAGCTACAAGAAAACTCCTGGGATTCTGATAGACATTACATGAAATCTGTAGATCATTTAGAAATAATTGACATTTTAACTCTGTTGACTCTTTTGGTCCATGAATCTGATATGTCACATCATTTACTTAAGTCTATTCCTTTCACTGCCATTTAATAGTATTTAGCATATAAACCCTGCACATGGCTGGGAACTGTGTCTTTGAAAAAATTAATTCTGTGTGATATTCAGTTGGCCTTTTCAGTTAGAAAAGATGTCTTCTATAAAGTTTGCAAAATTTCATTGCCCTGCTCTTTCAATAATTTCTCTTCCTCCCATTTCAGAATTTTCATAATTGGATATTAGTCATTGAACTCCTGAAATTTTTCTTTCATTAAAATATTACTTATTCTTATTCTACTCCCTTTTTTGTGGTGATGAATGGACACACTTGGTGTTGGTGCTTGCATGTGTACTCATCGAGTACTGCCCTGTTTAATTGTACTCGCACATATTTTGATTACAGTGCTTGCCAGGGGTTGTGGTGCTCAGCACTTTAGTTGTGCTTCCCAGAGGCTGCATGTGTTTTCGTTTCATACAAGCTAAAAAGTGTGAAAAAGTTTCACACAAGCTACATAAAGTGTTCACACAAGTTTGTTTGCAGTGTGCCAGAAATTGCACTTTGCTATATCACTGGGGATCCCAAATGGTACTACTGCCAACTTCATGCACTGTACACTTGAGATAGTGCCAGACATTGAACTCATGGCTGCATGCTTGTCAGGTGGGCTTTGTCACTGAGCTAGTCCTGAGGACCCAACAAATGTTTCTTATTTATTTCCCTTCTTATTTCTAATCTTTCTTTTCATCATTGTGAAAAATTTCCTTATCTTTGTCTTCCAATCCTCTGAGGTGAGCAGAATTTTTAAGATGGTCTACCCCTTGGTATATGTGCCCTGTATAATCTAACCCACTTGTGTGTATGTGGAACCGATGACTAAGCGTGATGTTACTTTCATGATTGGGTTATATGGCAATGGTGAAGGAATTTTCAAGATATAATTGAGCTTACAAATAACTTTTTCTAATCAAAAATTTTCATTAAAATACCATGATTTACAGTAGCATTAATATTAATGTTTAGGCTTATGACACTAATACACCACCAAAGTGCCTATATTTCTCCACTACTGTCCCCAGATACCGCTGTGTGTCTCTCTCTCACACAGACATATAGAGACACACACACATGCACACACTGTTGGCAGCATCAGGTTCTGTTGGCAGTATTTCAGGGTTGGTTTTCATTGGAGATTGTATAATACCTTGTTTTGAGTCTTTGAACTCCACATAAGGGTGAATCATGTAATATTTGTACTTCTCATTCCCTTTGCTTAGAATGACACTTTCTAGTTCCATCCAAGTTGTAATTAAGTATGAGATTTCCTCTTTTCCCACAGATAAGCAGTATTCCATTGTGTATATATACCATTATATACCATTATTTCTTTATCAACTCAATCTTTGTTGGCCACTGGGTTATTTTCCTAATCTTGGTTATTGTGAAAAAAAGCTGCAATATAGTTTTTGTGTTCTTGGGGCAGATGCCAAAGAGTGGAATCATAACTCACTATGGAAGTTTTTTTTTATTCACTTTTGTTTTGGGGCCACACACAGCGGTGCTCAGGACTTACTCCTGGCCCTGCGCTCAGGGTTTACTCTTGCTGGTCTTGTGGGACAATATGGAGTGCTGGGGATCAAACCCAGGTTGATTGGGTGTAGAGCAAGTGCCCTACCCGCTGTACAATTGCTCCAGTCCTAAACACTTTATTTTTACATTTTTGAAAATTGGTATTAATTTTAAGAAATGGATTGTTTTTTTCATGAGTTTGAGCCAGACGGCATTCCCATCAAGAATGAATGAGGGGGCTGGAGCAATAGCAAAGGGGGTAGGGCATTTGCCTTGTATGTGGCTGACCCGAGTTTGATTTCCAGCATCCCATAAGGTCCCCTGAGCACTGCCAGGGGTAATTCCTGAGTTCAAAGCCAGAAGTAACCCCTGTGCATTGCTGGTGTGTCCCTCCCCCCAAAAAAGGAGTAAATGAGGATTCCTTTATCACATCATGCCCATCAGCATTTGTTTTTATTCTTTTTGATATATGCCATTCTTACCAATGTGAGATAATATTTTATTGCCAGTTTGATTTGCATTCTCCTCATAATTAGTGATGATGAACACTTTTTACTATGACTTTTGTCCATCTGTATATCTTTTCTGGTGAAATGTCTGTTTAGCTCCTTTCCCATTTTGTTGTTTTGTTATTGTTGCTGTTGTTGAGTTTTACAAATGTCTATACATCTTGCATATTAACCGTAAGTCAGATATATGATGTGTATCTCCCATCATATTTTCTCCCACTTAGTAGGGTATCTTTTTATTTTAGCTATCATTTAATTTCACAGTACAGAAACATTTTAATTTGATGTAGTTTGCTTTGTTTATTATTGCTTTTGTTTTCTTTGCCAAGGGAGTTGAATCACTGAAGACTCCTCTGAAGTCAATATTATGGAGAGTTCTGTCTATGTTTTCCTAAATCTCTTTTATGTATTTGAGTCTCACTAAATCATTTTTAGCTTATATATGTGTATGGTTTGAGGAAGAAATCCAGAGTTTTGGTTTTGCATGTTACCCAATCAGTTTCTTCAACATCATTTCTGGGAAGATTATTCACTCAACTTACTGTGCCTAGTTTCTTTGTTATATGCCATGTAAGGGTTAACCTCTAGACTCTACAATTTATTCCATTGGTTTGAGAGACTGCTTTAGTTCCATTGTCACACAGTTTTGATCACTGTAGATTTATGTGATAGTTTAAAGTCACAAAATACAATGCCTCCCATATTTTTCCCCTCAGAAATTGTTTATTTTGGAAATTTTATGGTTCATACAATTTTTAAAGTGTTTGTTCTATAGCCTTGAGAATTCCATGGTAATTTTAATGAGAATTACATTGAACATGTATGGTGCTTGGGTTTGTAGCATCTTTTTATTATTATTGCTATTGTTATTGCTGGAGAGATAGCACAGCGGGTAGGGCATTTACCTTGCATCCGGCCAACCCAGGTTCAATTCCTCCATCCCTCTCAAAGAGCCCGCAAGAGACCAAGAGTATCTCGCCAGCATGACAGAGCCTGGCTACCCGTGGTGTATTCGATATGCCAAAAACAGTAACAAGTCTCATAATGGAGACGTTACTGGTGCCTGCTCGAGCAAATCGATGAAAAACGGGAGGACAGTGCATTATCATCATCATCATCATCATCATCATCATCATCATCATCATCATCATCATCATTATCATCATTATTTTGGTTTGGGAGCTACACCTATGTGCTTGGGATCTATCCCTAATGCTGAAATATTTCTAATTGTTAGAGGACCTATAGTACCAGGGATTGAATTATTTCAGCCCAGGATGGCCACATAAACAATATTAATTTTGCAATTCATTAACAATGACTATCTTTCCATTCCCTTGTATTTTCTTTGATTTATTTTAGTGCTGATTTATGGTTTCACTAAATAAAGTCTTTTTCCTTTTTCTTTCTCTTTTTGGTTTTTGGGCAACACCTGGCAGTACTCAGGGCTTATTCTTGGCTCTGTGCTCAGGAATTAGTTCTGGCGGTGCTAGGGGAACAGTATGTGGTTTTGCAGATCAAACGTAGGTGGGCTGCTTCCTCTGTACTGTTTCTACCCACTGTACTATCTCTCTAGTCCCTCAACTTCATTAATAAATTGATCCCTAGGGTACTTGCACTTGATCTTGTTTTTGTTTGTTTGTTTGGGGGGCCATAGCCAGAAGTTCTCAGGGCTTTACTTGGCTCTGCGCTTGGGATTTCTTTCTGATGGAGCCTGAGAGACCGTATGTGGTGCCAAGGATCTAACCTTTGTTGGGTATGTGCAAAATAGCATCTCTTTGGTTTTTGACACAAATCTCAAATCACTTTCTTTTTAAGTTGATCAAAATGTAGTGTATCTTGGGTGTATCTGACTTAATCAAGTAAGCTTTTTGAAGAGGGTCTAGGAGCCAGAGATAAAAGAATTTCACCTACTATCTTTGAAGAAGAAAATATCTATGTTGTCTAAGGAGATGGATGGCTTCTAGGTGCTGAGAGTTTTATTACAATGTAAGACTGAATTCGGTAAGATTGAACCCATAATCTGAATGACCATGAAATCCACATGAGTATATACCTCTAGGACACTTTGATTGTACACCTGAACCCTTCTCTCTTGTGCCTGTATTTTTTTGTCTCCAAAAACTGAGACCATAAATGTGCGCTGTTTTGACCTGCAAAGTCTGTGATAATTAATTACTCAGCAGTAGAAAATAGATATACCTTCTGGCTTAAACTAGTACTACCATATATCTATTCTATTTCTAAGAACTCAACATTGGGAAGATTTATACACATTCTTTCAAGTAAATAGTATATTCATAACTATAACTATGGTTCAAAAGTCAAAATAAGGTGCTGTAGAGATAGGAGTCAGGGATATATTGTGACATGTGTAGGACCCTGAGTTTAAATCCCAGCACTGCCTAGTTTCCAGAGCCCCACTGGGGTTTCCCTGCTGCTTCTCAGCACCTTAATAGTCCTGTAGCACTGAACCTGAGTATTGACTTGTTTGGGCTCTTTTGGCTAAATATTGCTGAGATTGGTATCTGGGTTCATTGAATTTGACTTGGGAGGTCTCCTTCACAACAATATCAGCAACAATAATGTCAGAGCAATATACAAAATTTTATGTTGAAAAGTTTTGTAAAGGGTTCAACTGTATTGTTTTTGTATGTGTTTGTGGGGTGGAGTGGGGAGCCATATATGGCAGTGCTCAGGGAGCATGTGGTACTTCAAATCAATCCCAGTGCTCAAGTCATCTGGACCTTCTCTCCAACCCAAAATTGTATTCTTTGTTGTTAATTTTTATAGATGGCTATTATTATTATTATTATTGTCTGGTTTGGGACTACACTCTGGGATGCTTGAGAGATAGTGCTGGTTTGATGCTTGATGATCACTGCCTGTGATGCTCAAGAAACATGTTGTGACAGAGATAAAACCTGATCTCCTGCCTGCAAAGCATGCACTCTGTGAACGGTACCTGAGTTTTATTTAAAGTTATTTTAATTCCATTTTTTGGATTCCTTTTAAAATTTTATAGCCTTTTTTCTACACCGCCAGTTGTTTAAATATGTTTCAACTATATCTGGCAGTGCTCAGGGGCTTCTTTTGGTAGTGCTCAGAGAACTATGTGGTATCAAAGATCCAACCCAGACGTCTTGCATGCAAAGTGTGCACTTACTTAAACTAACTCTCTGACCCATCCTTCTCATCTGTTTCGCACCTCATTTCCCTCATCTTTTGTTGTTTATTTTTGAGACACAGCCAGCAGTGTTCAGGGCTGTCTCCCGGATTTATACTCAGGGATCACATTTGACAGACTCGAGAGACCTTATGGGATGTTGGGGATTGAACCTGGGTGAGCGGTGTGCAAACCCTATTGTAGTATTGCTCGGGCCCCTTCTCTCCCCTTTTACTTTTACTTCCAAAAGATCTTTCTTCCCTCTTTTTATTATCATGTCATATATCATACACATCAAGACACAGTTTGCCAGAGCTCACACACTTTCTTAAGGCTCCAGCAATCACCAATGGCAGTGATTCCAATATAGGAGTGATGTAGGGGATTGAACTTTTGTCCTTATGCCTGAAATTCAGGAAATCTACCACTCAACTATCTTTGGTCATCTTTTAAACTGAAATAACTGAGGACCAGAGAGAAGGAGCTACTTGCCTCACAAGCAGCTGACCCTGGTTTGGTCCCTGGTAATGCATATGATCCCCCTGCCCAGGGCTGCCTGCAGTGATCTTTGTCCACTGAGCGGGAATAAGCCCTGAGCACTGTTGCATGTGGTCCCCAAACCAAATGAAACAATAAAAATCCGAATGAGAAGTGGGTGTATGTGAGCATATCTGCTCAATGGGCAGATGTTGCTTAAGAACGACAGACAGGAGCTGGTTATGTGTCTTTTGTGGGGGACACATGGGTGAGGTGAGGATAGAGAAAAGTTCGAATCCCAGGCTGCAGAAGGTCTCTGAGGCATTGTTTACCAGCGACCTGTCCTAATTCTCTCTAAATGCTATGCTCAGTTTCTGAAAATGAAAGAAGCCTTTGTTTTCAGACAGGCAGGTAAGCATTTGACTGCCAGGGCCTCCCCATGTTGGCGCGGGAGGCCCACTCTTCTTGATAGAACCCCAAAAGGGTGTGGCACTGCTGGGGCAGTCTTACATGTTCCCCTTCCTCCCTGTCGTATTTGCAGTCTCTTTTTCGCTCTCGGAGGCCAGACTTGGCTAAGGATTGATGGTGAGGTAGGCTGACTGCCTCTTTAGCTGCAGCGCTTGCACACAGAGTTTAAATGGATTGTTTGCTCCACTCTGCTTCATCAGTTAGCACTCCTCCAGATGCTTTCTGACTTCAGAAATTTATTTAAATTTCTTATCCACGGAGGGTTCCCCTCCTGTTCGCTTTATTGTGGTGGGTTTATGCATTTTAAAATTTCTGTACTATAATTTTAATGAGGTCTCTGGAGAGAGATGGCTTAAATGTTTGTGCTCAGTCTACCATCTTGAATGGAAAAAAATGAACAACAGAGTGAATAGTGGTGCCTTTTACAAAGGGATTTTGGGTAATTAAATGATTTATGTATGTAAATTGCTTAGCACACAGTGCCTGGACCGTATGTGATTACTTATAAGTGTCAATAAGTAAATATTTGGCTGTCATGTCCTTTCATTAATAACCATATTATTATTATCATCATCATTATCATTATCATTATTATTATTGCATTGACAAGCAATCAAGGAGTAGAGTTGTGGACAAGGAATCTATTTCTGATGGTATTGATGAGCACCCTAGTCAGATGACTCCTTCTGACCCCAACAATCAGGCCTGGTCCAAGTGTGAGTTTCAGTGCCTTTGGTTCAAACATGATGCCTTGGGAAATAGCTTTCAGTTCAGGACAAAGCAATGGGGCTAGAGGGAGTGGATGGAGGAAAGAGCTGCCTGCCCCAGCACAAGCTCTGAAACGGAAGCAATAAAGCAGAACCAGAAGCCAGAAGCGACAACATCTCAATTTTCCCTTGCAGCAAATGGGAGCCAGCTGTGCTGATGGATGAAGAGTGGGTCTCAGCAGCAGCAACAGCAGCAGGGCTACGGAATCCACGTTTAGGTGCTTTGCTGCTCAAAAGCCAATTTCTGGAGAGCCAAGGGTTGGTGTGGGGGAAAAAAAAAGAACAAACAGGTCTATTGACTTGTTGCAATAAGGAAAGAGTGAACTTAATTCCCCCTCTGCCGAACCATCTTACACCCACATTAAGAATGATTGGAAAAGCAGGTTAGAAGGAAATGGATAGTGAATCTGGGGGAGAAATGGCTCCAATCGTGACAAAGTCTGGCTGGCATTAGTGGCGACAAATTCCTGGGGACGGTAGTGTGGTCCTTGTAAAACTTTCAGATAACATTGTTAAATAGTATCCACCACTGGGAGGGCCTGATGGTTGCTTCCCTCCATCTGTAAGTGGACCTGGTTTCACATTCAACACACAATTTGTGACACCGTCTCTTCAGATTTTGAGACAGGGCGAAGGAGGAGTGAAAGATGATAAGAAGTACATAGGTGAAGGGCAAGGTGGAGTCTCAAATGTTTGTTTAATAAGCAGCAGCGGCAAGCTCAAATAAAGACCAGAACCACAGCAAAGAAGCTGGCAATAAAGGGCTTAGCTTTGCCGTTGACCCAAGGAAGTCAGCGGGGACAGAAGCTGGAACCAGGAGGCAAATGAATTGAAATGGATTTGCTTTTCTCTCGGAAGGATTGGAAATCTTCCCACTAGTGATTCATCCCTTTCCCTGTTCATCAGATTCCCTAATTTCCTCTTGACTGATTGCACACTCTGTACCCTCTAACACCTGACAGCCCATATGACAGACCACTGTAGACCTCAATACTCAGTTCTCCCTCCAAAAAAGCCAGCTCGCTGAGATGGGACTGCTGGCATATGGAGGTGGAAGATCGCATGGGTTTTCTAATGCCTTCATTTTCCCTTTGTTTTGGGGCCACACTGGGCAATGCTCAGGAGTTACTCCTGGATCTGTGCTTAGAGATCACTCCTGGCCATGCTTGGGGGACCATATGGATGGTTCAACCTTGGTGGGGGTGCAAGGCAAATACTTTATTCTCTGTAACATCTCTCCAGATTTCTGGCCCCTATATATATTTATTTTTGCTTCTGTGCCACACCCTGTGGTATTCAGGGCTTACTCCTGGCTCTGCACTCAGGAATTGCTACTGCAGGCTCAGTGAATCATATGGGGTGCTAAAGATTGAAACTGGGTCAGCCACATGCAAGGCAAGCACCTTACCCACTATACTATCTCTCTGACCCTCACAGTGCTTTTATATATTAGTCTTTACACGGGCATAGTGACTAGTAAGCTTGAAAATAACATTTCTTCTAATTATAAAACCTTTCTATAATTACAGAAAATGGAAATATCAAGAAATTAAAACCCCCTTTAATCCCACCAAGAGATGAACACTTTTACTGATTTGGGTGTATTTATTTTTTTTAAATGTAGGCAATGTGATGTACTATAGTACTAATAGTAATGTATCAGAAATCCAATGTTACTATACTACTCTTACCAACAGAATATCAGCTCTCACATATAAAACAGAGCATTCTTTATTTTCCTTCTCTTTCTGAATCACTTCACTCAGCATGATATCCTCCAGTTCTATAGCAGCGAATAGCAGGATTTCATCTTTTCTTATAGCTGAATAGTATTCCATTGTGTATATAAACTACAATTTCTTTATCCACTCATCTGTTGCTGGGCACTTGGGTTGTTTCCAGATCTTGACTATTGTGAATACCACTGCAATGCACACGGGAGTGAAAATATTCAAAAATACAAAGATTTCTCAAATAATTAAGAATTGAGATTCCATTTGACTGATTCCATTTCTTGGCATCTGCCTCAAGGGCCCCAAAGAATTAATTTGAGAAATGTTTATACTCCTATGTTCATGGCTGTTCACAATTGCCAAGTTGTGATTTTGGATGTTGGTGCATTTGATCCCAGTATCTCATCTTTCACAAGGGCAAACACTTTCTTTTTGGCTCACTGCTGTGTTTCCAGAATCAGTCACTGTTTGCACAGCACATACTAGGTTCTCAATAAATATTTGTTGAATGAATAAATACATATGCTTATTTTAATTAATGATATTTGTGTATAATTTTATCTTTTTTGTTTATGTTTTGGGTTGTATACCTGGAGTTGCTCAGGGCTTACTCCTGACTCTGCTCAGGGATCATTCCTGGTGATGCTCAGGGGACCATATGTGGTGCTAGAGATTGAAATTGGCTTGGTCTCTGGCAATGCTAGTGCCTTTACTTGCTGTCCTATCTCTAAGGTTCCATATGCTCTTTTCCTTCTTCCTTTTCTTCCCTTTTATTTTCGGGGCGATCTTGTGCCACACGCAGCAGCGCTCTGGGATCAAACCTGGATCTCCTGCATGTGAAGCGTGTGCTCCAGTCTTTTGAGCCATATTCCCAACCCTCTCCCTTCCCTTTATTACTGCTGTGGTTGGGATGACACACATGTTTCCTGGTGCTTAGGAGGTAGCACATTTAGTTGCTTTAATCAGCAAGGGTCACACAACTGACTACAGTGTGTCAGAGATCACATACTTGTGGCACTGGTGATACGAAATGTCAGTACCTCTAGATTTGCGCTCTGCCTGTGGAATTGGGTTCTGGATCCAACTCCCAGCTTCATAAGAGCAAGCCTCCAGTATTGAACTATAACTGGACCCCTATATATCCTATTTTCTTTACCTAATTATAACCTGAGTTTACTTCTAATGCCATGAAGTAGTCTTTCAATTGCCTTACAACAAAATTTTTGTGCCCAAACATGTCTAGTTTCTAGACAAATTCTTGGCAGTGGAGTTTCTGGGTGAAATGATCAGCACATTTGAAAAGCTATATTTTTTTGTTTTGTTAATTGTGGGCCATACCAGGTGGTATTCATGGCTATTCATAGAACAGTGCTAAAGGTCACTCCCAGTTGTGCTGGGAGTGGGCTGGTGGTGAACACTGGTGATTAGATCAGGACTCCTACCTACAAAACATGTACAGTCGTCCTTTGAACTCTCTCCCTGGCCCTGAAAAGCTTATAGTACTGATACCAGTTTATCCCCTATGAAAGTTGTACCAATTTATTTATCTATCAGGAGCCTGTGCTTTTTAATGCACATATGTTTTTTATTTTGACTTTGTCACATCTATCTATAATTTTCCTTCGTGACTTCTTTCATTGCATTTATGCTTAGAAAGTCCTCAGGGAAGATCTTATAAAACGATTTGTATGCAATTCCTGCTTTTGCAATGCAATGTATTCATGGCAGCTTTATCATAAGACAGTCTACATACTGGGAGTGGACCAAGCTCATGCATACACATGGCTGTATTCATCTATTCCCTCTTGATTGGTTTCATCAGCACAAACTAATGAATCTGTAGATATAGGCATCAAGGGGTGAAGTATAGGTGTTCAGATACCAGTGTTTCTGGGCAAGCAGTGAAGAACAGCACTTTACCCTAATGGCTATGGTGTCTTTCTTGGATGTTAGAGAGTATTCGAGAAAACTGTTCAGAAAAACTCCTTTCCAAAGCTAGAAGCATCCTACAGTGCAGGGCCTATGTGATCACAAGGTAGAAGGGAGGATTAAGGAAAGCCTCTAATTATTTCTAGAGGAAGTAGTGCTGAGTACATAGTAGATGTTTATAAACATTTGTAGAATGGGTAAATGAATAATCCAATAGCTGGAGTGTTAGCTTATGCACCTAGAGAATTTCTTTACACTATAGTATTTTCTAAGATTTGGCTTCTTTCCTTAAGATCCAAACGTTCGTCACCTCTTTTGCGTTCTCCCAGGGGACCTTTCTCAAGGTCCTGAAAACAGGATATTTTATTTGTAACATTCACTGGGTATGATTTGGTGCATGGACTGTGTGTACCTAGAAATTTGGGGCAACCCCTTTAATCTAACATGAAGTGCGATTGAATATTGGACAAGTTATTTATCATTTCTACCCCTCAGTTTCTCTATCTGTAAAATGGGCATAAAAATAGTATCTACCACTTCCCTCTTTTGTAATGAGACTAAGAATTAAATGAGACAGAGCAGATAAAGGATTTAGCAAGTGCCTGCACATAGTAAATGTCAGGAAGGTGGTATTGGTTTAGTTTCTTGTGGCTGTTCAGCTTAGCCAGTGAGTTAAGCTGCCATAACAAAACACCACAAACCAAGCAGCTTCTTGTGGCTGCAGGTATTCTGTGGCTTGTGGCTGCATAGTTCAAATCTCTGCCTCTATGGACATATAGCCTCCTTTTCTGTCTGTGTTGGTCTCTGTTTCCCTCTATCTAATGATATACTGGGTTGCATTTAGTATTCTTTAGTTGGTTTTAGATATTTTTTGCCTTGCTGTGGGGTGGTGTTGAACCCAGGTTTCATTCATACAAGGCGTTTACTTTGCTGTTGCAACTCAGACCCAGGCCACAGTCGCATTTAGGATTTAACTAGATAAACCAGGATAATCACTATGGACAAGAACTGAGTACTGAAAGAAGGTAAAGGAATATACAAGATAACCTTTAGTATCTGTATTATAATTCAGTACCTGTATTGCAAACCATAATGTTCAAAAAGGAGAGAAGGAGAGAGAGAGAGAGAGGGAGAGAGAGGAAGAGAGAGTGCTCCTGCCACAGAGGCAGGCAGGTGGGGGTGGCAGGAGGGAACCTGGAGATATTGGTGGGGGGAGGGGGGAAATTTTTGTTGCTGATGGGATGGGTGTTGGAACATTGTATGACTGAAACCCAATCATGAACAACTTTGTAACTGTATCTCACTGTGATTCAATAAAATAATAATAAAAAAAATTAGGTGTAATCTTGAACATCTCTGAGTCATGCCGGACCTCAAAATCTTATGGTCTCCTTTGCTCTGAACATGAATGTTTCTCCCACCCTGGGCTGAAGGCTCCCCACCTGGAGTGTCCCCTTCTCAGCCCCAGCAGCTGCACTCCATGTGATCTCATCCTTAATTGAATGGGATCCACCTCCTGACAGTCTGAAAAATCATTCAAATCAGCCAATCATATAATCCCTTGGGAACTGAGTACCTCATCTTCCTGATCCCTGTTTATTTCTATTTATTCTCTATATGCCAATAAGTGGCATGTGGTGGCCTCCTTCTCCGGAATGTGATTAAAATAGGATGAATAAACTGCACTCCATCTCACCTGTCCAGTGTCAGGCATTCTGAAATTGGCCATCCCGGACCTTAAAAATTTTTCTTTAATTTTTTAATCTCTCAAGAAATACTTAGGGACTCTAGGGTCCTGATTCCACAGAATTTAGCAAGTCTTTTTGAGCCAGTTCAATGTTCTGCTACTTCAGCTTAGCAGTGCTGGGGGATAGTAGGATTATATTTTGAAGTCTTAGGGATTGGATTCTGGGTTTTATGTATACATATCTGTGTCCCAGCCCTTTAATTGATCTCTTCAGCTCTCTAGAACCCTCTATAATGATTTTCTTCTCTTTTTTTAATGTTTGAAACTTTATTTAAACACCATGATTTACAAAGTCATGCATACTACAGTTGTTTCAGGTATTGAACCCTCCAGAACCAATCCTACCACCAGTGTGATATTCCCTCCACCAATGTCACAATTACCCACCCACCTCCCCCAGCCTGCCCCCTTAACAGGCACAAAACAATTTATTTTGCTTGTTACCACATACCTCCCATAATGGTGTTACTAAACTCAGTGTCCAAGGATTTACTGAGCTGTTAGGTGTTAGTTGAGCCTTCTATGCTATTGATTTTTACTCACTGAGCATAGTGGGCTTCTACACAACTTTCCCATCCAATTTTCTATGCTACTTCTGGGCTGTCAGTACTGTGAAATTTGGAGATGTGTGTGGCTTGGCACTTCAGGAGCTGTACAAGTGGAGTGAATTGCATTATGGCATCACAATGAGGCCATTTTAAAGCAACATAAGTGGGTGTGGCCAGAACACTGAGCCTTCCAACAAGGTAGGGACTCAGCCAGCCACTATCTCAAGAAAGTTCCTGGGATCAGGAATGGGAGACTGGGCCTATCTGGTTTGATTCAGATGCAACATCTCTATGGGAGAATCTCTTCAAGATCAGTAATGGAATTAAGTGGTTTTTATGCAATGGAGGTGGGTGTGGGTGGAGTACCGGGCCTTCCAGGGTGGATGTGGGGCGTGTGGGAAGACTCTACCTTTCCTCATCCCAAGAAGGCTCCAGAGATTAAGGTCCAGTGACTGGGCCTAAGTGGTTTGTCTCAGTTGCAGTCTCTCCACAAGAAGCTCTCCTAGCCTGAAATTCTTGAGCCAGATTCCCTCTCACAGGTGGGGTGAAGGGAAACAAAACGTCTTCCTATATTAAGATGCTTCAGCATGGTAAGATATTTCCTGTCTTAAGATGCTTAATCACATGTATAAAGATCCCTCTTTTGCCTATAAGGATCGCAGGAGTCAGGAATTAGGAGGTAATGGCTCTTTATTCTATAGGTGTATAAATCACACCCCGTGGTGCTCAGGAGTTATTCCTAGCTCAGTGTTCAAGGGACCATGTGGTGCTATGGATTGGACCTGGTGCTTCTGCAAGAAAATCATGTGTTTCACTTCACTGAAGTTTCTCTACGCCCCAAAAGGGGGAAATAGTTTCTTGTTTTTTTTTTTTGTTGTTCTGGAATCACCCCTGGTGGTGCTCAGTGGCTTCTCCCAGTGAGAAAGTTGGGGGATCCTAACGCTGGTGCTTGGAGATTAAACCTGGACCTCTTGCACGCTAAGCATGTGCTTGGTCCTTCGAGCTATCTCCTTGTACATGAGGTAAATATTTTTTGAGGAGCATTTTTTTTATAATTTATTTATTTTTAATTAGAGAATCACCATGAGGGTACAGTTACAGATTTATACACTTTTGTGCTTATACTTCCCTCATACAAAGTTCGGGAACCCATCCCTTCACCAGTGCCCATTCTCCACCACCCGTAAACCCGGCGTCCCTCCCACCCTCCCCACTCCCATCTCCTCCCCACCCCACCCTGCCACTGTGGCAGGGCATTCCCTTCTGTTCTCTCTCTCTAATTAGCTGTTGTGGTTTGCAATAAAGGTGTTGAGTGGCCGCTGTGCTCAGTCTCTAGCCCTCATTCAGCCCGCAACTCCCTTCCCCCACATGGCCTTCAACTACAATGTAGTTGGTGATCGCTTCTCTGAGTTGCCCTTTCCCCGGAACGTGAGGCCAGCCGCGAAGCCATGGGGTCAACCTCCTGGTACTTATTTCTACGGTTCTTGGGTATTAGTCTCCCACTCTGATATTCTATATACCATAGATGAGTGCAGTCTTTCTATGTCTGTCTCTCTCTTTCTGACTCATTTCACTCAGCATGAAACTTTTCATGCCCATCCACTTAACTACAAAATTCTTGACTTCCTTTTTTCTAACAGCTGCATAGTATTCCATTGTATAGATGTACCAAAGTTTCCTCAACCAGTCATCCGTTTTGGGGCATTCGGGTTTTTTCCAGATTCTGGCTATTGTAAACAGTGCTGCGATGAACATACATGTGCAGATGTTGTTTCGATTGTACTTTTTTGATTCTCTGGGATATATTCCCAGCAGTGGTATTGCTGGGTCAAATGGGAGCTCAACCTCTAATTTTCTGAGAATCGTCCATACTGTTTTCCAAAAGGGCTGAACTAGCCGGCATTCCCACCAGCAGTGTAGAAGGGTCCCTTTCTCCCCACATCCTCTCCAACAGCGGTTGCTTTTGTTCTTTTGGATGTGTGCCAGTCTCTGTGGTGTGAGGTGGATAGGGAGAATCAATGTTGTCAAAATGGCAATACTCCCTAAAGCATTATACAGATTCAATGCGATCCCTATAAGTATACCCATGACATTCTTCAAAGAAATGGATCAAGCAATCCTAAAATTCATATGGAATAACAAACGTCCAAGGATAGCTAAAACAATTCTTGGGAAAAAGATGATGGGAGGCATCACCCTCCCCAACCTCAATCTTTACTACAAAGCAGTAACAATTAAAACAGCATGGTACTGGAACAAAGGCAGAGCCGTAGACCAATGGAACAGGGTGGAATATCCCTACACACAACCCCAAATGTATGATCATCTAATCTTTGATAAGGGAGCAAGAGATGTGAAGTGGAGCAAGGAAAGCCTCTTTAACAAATGGTGCTGGCACAACTGGACAACCACATGCAAAAAAATGGGTTTAGACCTTGACCTGACACCATGCACAAAAGTCAGATCAAAATGGATTAAAGACCTCAACATTAGACCACAAACCATAAGGTACATTGAAGACAAGGTCGGCGAAACCCTCCACGATATTGAAGATAAAGGTATCTTCAAAGGTGACACGGAACTAAGCAATCTAGTAAAAACAGAGATCAACAAATGGGACTACATTAAACTAAAAAGCTTCTGCACCGCAAGAGATACAGTGACCAGAATACAAAGACTATCCACAGAATGGGAAAGGATATTTACACAATACCCATCAGATAAGGGGTTGATATCAATGGTATATAAAGCACTGGTTGAACTCTACAAGAAGAAAACATCCAACCCCATCAAAAAATGGGGCGAAGAAATGAACAGAAACTTTACCAAGGAAGAAATACGAATGGCCAAAAGGCACATGAAAAAGTGCTCTGCATCACTAATCATCAGAGAGATGCAGATCAAAACAACCTTGAGGAGCATTTTTAACCAGCTTTTATTATTATTTAAGAGAACACAGATTTACAAGCCTCTTGGTAACTCTAAAATAATCTAATTGCTTAATGGGCATATCTTTGAATTCCTGCTGACTTTTTTTTGCTAAGAAGTATCAAGAACTTACTCCAATTTTAAAAGAAACAGAATGAGGAAACCTTGAAGCACAAGCAATTTAAGATTATTTTTGAACAACAGGTAATGGTGTGAATTGTTTCCTCTAGTCAATAGCTCTTTTATTTAGTTATCCTCTCATACCCGATTTCCAGGACTCTGACAAAACCTCTGAGTTGTCTCTTATACATTCTCTATTCCACAATAAAACAAATTTAGCTGGGCCCACAGTTTCTTGAACAAATATTTACATTCCTAACTTCCCTTATATCTAGAAGCTGCTGTGGGTATAAGACAGTGATGTAATACTAAGGCCAGTGGAATGTGAGTACAAGTGGTATATATAAGGTTTTTAAAAGTTCCTTTAAGGAAGCTGCCCATGCCTTCCAATCTCATTTAAAATGTACTATAACACTGTGATTTACCAAGTAATTTATAATACAGTTGTTTCAGTCATGAATGTTCCACCACCAATTCCACCACCAAAATGGCCTTCCCGTAACCAATGTCTCCAGCAGTGGCACACATTTACTTTATGTTGTTTGTTACAACACAAAGGCAAATGGAATTATCAAAACTTAAATCAGGGGCCAGAGTGATAGTACAGAGGTAGGATGCTTGCCTTACAGGTGGAAGATCCGGATTTGATCCCTGACGTAATATATGGTGCTCTGGTGCCTGCCAAGAATGACTCCTGAGCACAGAGCTAGCAGTGGGTCCTTGGCAGTTCGTTACAGTTCAGTTGTGGACCTGGGCTGTTTCTATGTTGGATGGTGTCAGGTGTGACTGTGAACTATTTTACCACGCCATCAGGCAGAAAGGGAAATCTGCCTGCTTCCATTCTGAGAAGGCTCCAGAGTTCTCAGCGTGGATATGTCTACCTGGGGAGACTTGGAGGCATCATGTTTTTGTTATTAGTTGTGGAGCTGAGGCCCTTATCTGTTGGCAAGATAGCAAGTGTGGGTGCAGGTTGCCCTTGGACAGGTCCCACTTTAGAAGATTCAGCTGCTCATCATTCTTTTTGAGATTAATTGTGGAAGCAGCAGTTTCTATGTTGGAGGGTGTTGGGTGTGTCTCCCGGGTACTGTGCCTTCAGGCATGAAAGAAAATTTCCCATCTTTATCTTCATTTATCTTACTGTCTAGAATGAAGATGTGATGGTCTGAGATAGAGGCTACCATCCTGGGAATGGCAAGAGTAACAGTAAAGGAATGGAAGAGCTAGAAATAATCTGGACCCATGAGGATACTTTAGATAGTCCACCATGAGGCAAACACACACATGAGGAAGGAACTATATTGTTTGTTAATTGGGGGTGGGGTCAGGGGTGTTTCATCCATACCTGGCAGTGCTTGAGTACAATTCCCGGTCTTGCACAAAGTGATCTCTAGTGGTGCTCAGAGGATCTCAGAGGTACCAGGATCAAACCAGGGAAGGCCACATACAAGGAAAATCTCTACCTCCTATTCTATCTCTTTGACCCAGAAAGTATATTATTTAAACTATAGTTATTTTGAATTTTCTGTGAGTAGTGTCTGAACCTAATTCTAACCAAAACAGAATTGCCTTCTCTTTTGTGTTACTTTCACTGTTTCATCCTCCTTTTCTTTTTTGGTGGTGGTTGTTCTCCCAAACGTCTGCTTGATAAGAGACTTGAAGTGTGATGATCTTTGGTAAATATTGTCAATACCAATGTGGGCAGCTTGTTTTAACTGTTCTCGCAGTTCTTCAGAACCTTATTCTAGTAAGTTTGTCTTTTTTACCATTTCAACCATCCATGACTCTTCCATCTCCTAGGACAGTAACTGAAATATCTCAGTATTACACCACTACTTCCTCATCTTAGTTATTCAACTATTTCCACCATGACCTTATCTAGACTTAATCAGTACCTGCAGTATATTCATCCCCTAGTTTTCTCTCAGTCTATTAATTATCTCATTTTTAAATGAGGAACACCTAGTGGTTCTAGGTGACTGTTCCTAGTTCTGTGGTTAGAGGGTCTGTCCCCATAGTGCATGGGGGAGTTATGCAGTGCCAGGGAAACCACGTCTTCTACATGCAAAGCATGCACTCAAACTGCTCTGCTCTTATCTGGCCCTAGTTTCTCTTTTCTTTCATTCTTATTCAGGTTATATTGCATGCTTCCTCTTTTCAGTATTTTTGCACTGCTCTCAACTGTCTTTTCCCTCTGATTTTGTGCTGCACCTGCCTCATAAAGCCTAATTCTGAATGAACCCTAGTTTTTTGATTTCCTAACCCAATTACACAAGTACTGCTTTGGAATTAGATTGGGATCACTAAAAATTTATGATAATAGATCATTCCTGTTAACATAGCACATTGAACTGATTATGTATTCTCTCATTGAGAATAAAAATGGGAGTACAATAATTTCAAAATATATATTTGGGCCAGAGAGATACTACAGTAAGTAAGGCACTTGGCTTGAATGTAACTGTCTGTTAATGACCCTTGTTCACATCCCTGGCATCATTAATGATCCCCTGAGCGCTGTCAGGGGTCATCCCTGAGCACAAATCCAGGAACAGCATATAAATACTGTAGTGTGTGGTGCAAAACCCAAAATAAAAGTAGGTATAAATACATGAGAAAAAAGAGAAGAAGAGAAGACTATAGAGGAAAGGATATGCGAACACGCTTATTGGAAGGTGAAGAAGAGTTTAGCCAAAATCTGTATATGAGTTATGTTGCAATTTACCACAATAAAGCAAATCGGATAGGCACCTTAAACAACCCGAATGCCCAAGAACAGATGACTGGCTAAAGAAACTTTGGTACATCTACACAATGGGATACTATGCAGCTGTTACAAAGGATGAAGTCATGAACTTTGCATATAAGTGGATCAACATGGAAAGTATCATGCTAAGTTAAATGAGTCAAAAAAGAGACAGACACAGAAAAATTGCGCTCATCTGCGGAATATAAAACAACAGAATGGGAGACTAACACCCAAGAATAGTAGCAATAAGTACCAGGAGGCCTGCTCAACGGCTTGGAAGCTGCCCTCACATGCTGGGGGAGAGGGCAGCTCAGATAGAGAAGGGAACACCAAATAAATTATAGTGGAGGATCCACTCAGGATGGGAGAGGTGGGTTGAAAGCAGACTATAGATTGAACACAATAGCCACCCAGTATCCCCGTTGCAAACCATAACACCCCAAAGGAGAGAGAGAACAATAAGGAATTCCCTGTCACGGGGAGGGGGGGCGAGCAGGGGATAGTGGGGCGGGGGGCAGTGACCCTGGGGCCATCGGTGGAGGAGAATGGGCACTGTGAAGAGATGGGTATTTGAGTATTGTATAACTGTAACACAGGCGTGAAACTATGTAACTATACCCTCACAGTGACTCATTAATAAAAATAAATAAATTTTTTAAAAAAGAAAAATCACATAAAATTACAGGGAAAAGAAACATTCATTCCTGGGGGTTGGTAGCAGAGAATGAGTCAAACAAACAGGAGACAGCAAAAGACTGTCCAACTTTAGGGTTGCACAGCAGCTATCAGTGAGCTCACAAACTGACCTTTTAGTCAATATGATACTGCTCCCCCACCCTGGGCTCCCAATAAATGAGTTATTGTTTAAGTTGACAGAGACATTAAGAACAGTTAGTAAGCACATTGGAATTCAAAGAGCCAGTCAGCGGGTACCCTTAAAAGTATAAAGTTGTGACAATTTCCTATTCTATTTTTATGTTGCCCCCTAAATCTAAGACCCTGAACTGTTCTATTCTATTCTTTCCTGGGTGCACCTTGCTTGTTACACATTCTATTCTTTCCTAGGCACATTTAAAATTGCATTTACTTGCCCTTGGGCATACATTTGCCCCTTAGTCTCTAAGATCTAAACTAGTTTTTTACCCAAGGGACTATTCCTACCTCGGTGGGTTTTGTTGTTATTGATGTTGTTGTTGTTATTGTGGTTTATGATTTCCCACAGAGTTACTTCTGAATCTCTCCTCCTTTCTAGTAGGAAATGGGATTTTTATTCTGTGGAGAAGCTGAAGCAGAGACATTGACGTTGGGAATATGAGGCATCGAGCATGGCACCATTTAGATACAGTCAGATTAAGTAACAGTTTGCGCTTTCGGTGGTAAGACTTTAATACCGCTTGTGCCACTTCTTCCAAGCTGGCTTGTAGTTGGATATCCAGTTACCAATCAAGAGATTGGAGAATAAATTTTCATAGAAACCAAATAGCCTAAGGAAGAGATAGACAGGTAAAGTCAGTCCTTGGTCCTGAGGTAAAGTAGAACCTTAGTTGACCATTGGATGTTGGAACTTTGTAAAGTAAATTTTTGTTCCTTTGTTTGGGCAGGTGTGTTCAGGGGTTGCTTCTGGCAAGGCTCAGGGGATTGAACCCAGGGCTCCAGCATACAAAACAAGTGCTCCAGCCCACTGAATTATCTCACCAATCCAAGCAAACTGATGTTGGTAATCATTAAGAAGATTATGATTATCTCATGACCTTTGAGTGTTTTTCAAAACATAAAAACTCTTATTGTAGCACAGAAATGTATAGGAAAGTGACATAAAATTAAAACATCATTATTTAGTGATTTGGTGCACTGCGATGAAAATATTAAGAATATTGAGTACTAAATTATTTTATTTTTGGTAGAACTTACTAAGAAGTACTTTGACCAGGGTTTGTCTTCTTTTAGTAGAATTTATGAATCTTTTCTAGATCTTAGTGTGGAAATTGTCATTTTCTTGTATAAGTTTGTGTCAGATTCACATTTTATCCTTTGAACTTTCTGTCTTGTGGAACATCTCCGAGAGTTCTTTTAATGTGATTTTTTTTGCCAGTGTCATTTCCTCTTGGGCACTGTCCTTTTTGTCACAACCACTCTGCTCATTTATGTTGACAAGTTCATCTTCACTAAGTTTCTCCAGCTGCATATTTAGAATCTCTCCTTTATGAACAACTCACAATCCTTCATCTTCTGACATGTAAGTTATTTATGGGGTTGCCTTTCAAAATAGACTTGTCTCATCAACATTAAGTGATGGATGATCATCATAACCACCTGCCTTAACTAACCCTTGGAACCTGGGTGCAAACTTTCCAGCAATATCCTCATCTGTGTTAGCAGTTCCACCAGATAGATTAACATTAATCAATTCAAGCTGACTTCTAAAATGATGAAAGCAGCCTTTACTGGCAATAACTTCAATGCTTTGGCCTGAGCACTCGCCAAAGTGATTGGGATTTTTGTTTTATTACAGTCTTCAATTCAGAGTCGAAGTAAATACTCCATTTCAATCATAAGCAGCTTTCCGTTCCTAGTGAATTTTAAACTAAAATATATTGATGCAACTTTACCTCATTTTAAAAATATTTGAATTGAACTTGCCCAATGTTTTTTTCCCTTAGAGCTTCATGCAGGTCTAGAGTCTATTCTCTTGTTGCTTTGCAGTTTCCATTTTCAAATCACATGCAATTTAATTTCCAGCACTTTAACTTTCTATTTTTTTGATGTACTTTAATCTTTGTTAGCCAATTTCCTCTTGATTATCCATTTCTGCAAATGTCATGTGGGTTTATTACTGGGAGACAAGGAGGCAACACAACTATAGTACATTTTGTCATCGACTTGGTAGCTGAATAAAAGATTCATAGAGACCAACGACTGAAAATTTTATTATTATTTTTGTATTGGTTGGAGTTATACCTGGCCTGCTGAGGGGTTACTTCTGGTGTAATGCTGGGGCCAGTAACTCCTAGTGGTGCCTGTGGTACTAGGCAGTGCCAGGGATCAAACCTGAGGCTCATGCATGCAAAGCATATGCTCCAGCCCTTTGAATTATCTCCCAGTCCCAAAAGACTTTGAAAAAAGTGACATGGTATTGATGAACACAAAAATTGCATAGTGATTTGTGGACTGAAGAGCTAACAGTGTAGTTTTGACTTTCCACAATTATTCACAGCTAACTTGCTTAGGTAACAAAAGGGTTATTTTTTGTATGTATGTAGGAGTGAGAGAACCTCCCCAGAGATGCTGCGGGAAACCCAGAGACCTTTTCTGTGTGTGTGAACTTACTGATTCTATGCTTGAACTGGTAATACTGTAATTCTTAGGTCCAGCTGTGCTCTGACCTAACTAACCCTCCAGGGCTAAGCCTGGCATTACTTGGTAGAAATGCAATGCCAAAGTTCAAACTTGAGCTTCTATATGCATGGCTTACACTACACACATACACAGAGATATTTCAAGCAATAAACAGAAATTGATCGTTAAAAAGTAAAATGAGATCAATGTTGATATATTAGAAATTCTCAAATAAAAAACAAAACATAACACTAAAATGCTGTAAGAAAATGACTGTTACCCATAAAGTAAAAATAAAAGCCAAGCCATGGAAATCATGTAGAAAAGATAATAAATATTACAGAATTCATCCAGAAGGCTTAAATGCAATTAATAGAAATTGTAGGAAGAAAAATGAGAAAAATTAAATATGGTAAATCACAAAAGAACCAGAGTATCTTTCCCAGGAAATGACATGAAGGACTAGAAGATTACAAAGGTTCAACAAGGACCCAGATAAATTAATGAAAAAGGAACTAGATTATGATAAAACATCTGGAGAACTCAACATTGGGGCTAAATAGAAAACAGTAGAAGCTTTCAGAAAAGAAAAACAGGTTACATATAAATTATTGGGAAAACAGAATGGCATCAGACATTCCAGGATCCTCATTGAACCTTAACAAATAATCAAAATCTTTCCAATATTCTAAGAGAAAATTTTCCTAAGAATTTTTCATCCCAGAATCTACTAATTGAAGTTTAGACTATAATAAATACATTTCAGAGGGTAAGATCTTATAAAATGTAACTGCTGTGTATCCTTTCTTAGTTACTAAATCGTGTGCCAAGAGAAGGAACATTTGGGATTCAGGCAATGGAGATTCCTTATGGAATGGGAATGAAAGAAAACACTATGATTAAAGCTGAGCAGCAGGCTAGAGGGCAGTCAGTCCAAAATGAAGTGAAAATATAGAGGATGTGGGACATATCTTCATTAAGAAAATGAAATAGACAATATTCCAGATGTCTCTAACCTGTAAGAGTCAATATTTTGGGCAATGTAAAATTAAAAGGATAATAGATAATAAACAGAAAACCAACACATTACACAATTGTAAAGAAGGGAAACTTGAGCCAGGGAGATTGTTCAAAGGGCTGGAGTGTGTGATTTGTATGTGGAAGGCACGGGTTTCATGTTTGGCACTACATGGTCCCCCTGAGTACTACAGGGTGTAGCCCTCCTAGATTCCTCGCCCTAGAAAAGAACAAAAAGGAAGATAAACTCACCATAGGAAGAAGAAATGCAAAAAATCTGTACTCCTTGGCTTGACATGAAAGATACTGCCAAAGTCATAGTAATGTAAGTGTTAAAGGGACTAAAAAGATAGTACAGAAAGCAAGACACTTGCCTTGCATAGGACTCACCCAGGCTCAATCTCTGGCACTCTTTATGTTTCCCCTAGCACCTCCAGGATTGATCCCTGAATGCAGAGCCAATAGTAATCCCTGAGCATAGCAGCTGGGTATGGCCCTCAAACAAACAAGCAAAAATAGTAAATAATGAACATAAGTAGAAACAATTGTTATGTAATTCTTTTGGAAGAGTGGGTAAAGAAGTATGTGTGGTATATTTTAAAGGATAAATTATTATTTTTTGCTTTTTGGGTCACATCCAGCGATGCTCAGGGGTTACTCCTGGCTCTGCACTCAAAAATCACTCCTGGTGGTGCTCGGGGGATCATATGGGATGCTGGGAATTGAACACGGGTTGGCCGAGTGCAAGGCAAATACCCTACCCACTGTGCTATCGCTCCAGCCCCTTAAAGGATAAATTCTTGATAATTATTTTATTCTCTATATTAAAGTGTTCCTTCTCAGGTGGGTTGGAGAGATAGCACAGGGGTTAATGCATTTGCCCTATCTATAGCTTACCCTGGTCAGTCCCAATAGTGCATATGCTTCTTTACACACTCTGAAGAGTGATCCCTGAGCACAGCACTATCAGTAGGCACCAAATACCAACAGGTAGGGCCCACCTTCTCCCCACTACCCCAACGCAAAAAGACAAATGAAATAGAACTGAGAATCCAATAACAAATACTATTCATAAAATTTATGTCAAAAATAGCATTGCAATTTAGTGGAGCAAAGGAACAAAGTTTTTCGATAAATGGAGCCAGATTACTTGGCTATTCATACATGAAAATTGCATGTCATTCTCTTCTTCAGATCACATACAAGAATGAACTGTGTGCTGGGCATGTATGAATGTGAAAGATAAAATTTTCAGGAGAAATTTTAATGAGGATATTTAATGGAGTGCTCAGTGGCCTAATTTGGAACAATTTGAACATAAAAATAAATAATGATAGCAATGGATTATAACACATAAAATAAATATGCATGAACCCATACTGATATAAGTACATACTTGAATAAACAAAATAGAGTGGTCTTCCTTCTTTCTTTCTTTCTTTCTTTCTTTCTTTCTTTCTTTCTTTCTTTCTTTCTTTCTTTCTTTCTTTCTTTCTTTCTTTCTTTCTTTCTTTCTTTCTTTCTTTCTTTCTTTCTTTCTTTCTTTCTTTCTTTCTTTCTTTCTTTCTTTCTTTCTTTCTTTCCCACATGTACTGGTGTTCAGGGACTATTTCTGGCTCAATGCTTGGGAGACCATCTGGTGCTGGGGATCAAACCCAGGCCTCCTGTTTACAAAACATCTGCTCCAGCCTGTTGAGCTCTCTCTTTGGACCCACAGATAGCTCTTTCTTAAGAAGAAATTTAGTTACTAAAAGTAGAAGGAATGATGGAAATAGATAATAATCATTTGGTAAGCATCACAGTGAAGCAAGAAAATTAATATGCAGGATAATATTGGTTTGCTCTTCCTCCCTGGCTGCTGGGAGTTTGTGTTTGTTGATTGCCCCCCAACCTGTCAATTATCTTTGTCTCCTGATCAGACTCTGACTTATAATATTGTAAATATTGTCTTTCTCTTCTCCTTAACGTCCTTTGCATGGTTAGTTATTTCAGAGCAATTGCTTTTTGTATGGACACAGGAAGACAGCTAAAAAGACATTCTTTTGTAACTTGGGAGTTAAATGACTCCAGATAATATTACCTCCTGGACATTTGCTCTCTCGACTTAAGTCTCAGTTACCCTAACTTCCTAGATACCCCATAGCAGGGTCCCAACGAGGGACTGAATGGATCTAGGGCAAGCGGTGAGCTATGAGCTACCTTGGCATCGAAACGGGCCTGGCCAAAGTGCCCTAATGCTTAACTATAAGTTAAGAGCTTGGTCATGGACAAATTCTGTCATGATCCAAAAATAATAACTAGATTTGGACCCTGCTGGGGTTAGAAATGGTTAATCTGGCCTGCGCACTGTAGTCTGAGTCTGTAGCGAGTTGTCCCCAGGAGAGCCACCTTACAAACCTAAAAGTGTCTATTACAATGTCCTTCCAGCATGGTAAATATTAGGAAGGAGAATTAAAGATGTAAATCAAGTTGCAGGTCTAAGGAGAGGAGAAACACAACTTTAAGGGCTGTTTTGCCCTCATGGGCTGCAGGTAGCCGGGAAGACTGGGAAAACATTTTGATTGAACTTCCTGTGGGGAAGTGTGGTTGGGAGGCCTGGTGAGATAAGAAAAAGAGCGGCTGCGGGAGGGATAAGAAAGAAGAGAGAAGGACACAGAGAGAGACAGAAGGAGGAGTAGATTGAGTGAGACAGAGAGTTTGAGGTAGATTGAGGGAGAGACAGAGACGAAGAGGACAGGAGATTGAGGAGAGACGCAGGATTAGAGGAGAAGGTTGTGAGTTAGAGAGAAGGCTGAGAGCTGAGTGCTGCGGAGATTGGAGAGGAGTCACAGAGAGTGTTGTACAGCGAGTTAGAGAGAGGGTTGGATAGAGCTGGGAGAGACGAGAGATTGAATAAACAGCAACTAATCAGCAACCAGCTTGGCCCTCATTCTTCCATCATCCGTCCAAGGCAACAGCTGTCACAGCGGTTCGAGAGCCGCAAATATCCTTTAACGTGTAATTCCCGAGCAAAGGAGTTTACATAGCTCTGCGTAGGTGAGGAGTTTTTGCACTGATAGATACTAAAATTAGTGGTCGAAAATTTTAAAAGGATCAAACTGTTAGCTCATATGTTCTCAAAGTAGTTTCCTTCAAACATTTATTAACTACAAAGGAAAAATCAAACAAATTAGCAGATACCATTTTAACCAAGTGATTAAGGATACATTCTCCAGTAGAAGGGCATATTGACATCCTGCACCCCTATATGATGCACCGAGAAGAACACAGTATTGCCATTGTGGCATTTGAGTATAACCTCAATCTAATCATAAGGAAACATCAGAAAAATTCAAGATGGGAGCACTTCTCAAACTAACCAACTAGTCAGGAAAAGTGTTGAGGTATTCCACTAGATTTCTATTGCCGCAAAGTGTTACAAATCAAGTGGTTTAAAACAAGAGCTATTGGGGCTGGAGTGATAGCACAGCAGGTAGGGCGTTTGCCTTGCACGCGGCTGACCCGGGTTCGAATCCCAGCATCCCATATGGTCCCCTGAGCACCGCCAGGGGTGATTCCTTAGTGCATGAGCCAGGAGTGACCCCTGTGCATCGCCGGGTGTGACCCAAAAAGCAAAAAATAAAAATAAAAATAAAAATAAAACAAGAGCTATTTACTTTCATATATTTTTGGAGTTCAGAAATCTAAACACAAAATAGGTGTTGACAGGACTGTATTCATTCATTTTGGAGGCTTTAAGGGGGAGGAGAATATGTACCCTTGGTATTTTTTTTCATCGTGAACCCATCCTGAAGTGTTTCATCACTTTTTTTTTTTGTTTTTTTGGGGGGTTAAACCCGGCAATGCTCAGGGTTTAATCCTGGTTCTGCACTCAGGAATTAATCCTGGAGCTGTTTGGGGAACCATTTGGGATGCTGGGGATTGAACCAGGGTTGGCTGCATGAAGGGGTCACCCTGACTGCTGGATTATTGCTCCGGCCCCAACTATCACCTTCTTCTGTCACATCTCTTGCCATTGGCTGCTCTTCTGATTCCACGTGATTCCACTGATCTCCCTGAGTCTGAAATAATGAGAAATTGAAGGGGACTCTCAACTGTTTTAGAATAAGGCAGTAGGGACCTGAGAGAGTACAGCGAGTGAGACCTTGCATGAACTAAACCAGGATCTATCCCCAGTGCTCCATTTGGGCCCCAAGTACTGCCAAGGGAGGATCCTTGAGCACAGAGCTAAGAGTAAGCCCTTAGTACAGATAAGTGTGGCCCCAACACAGAAAACTAATCAACAAAAAACTGTCACTACCACCGGGGAGACATGGGGACAAGGATGGGGCTGCTGTGGCTGTGAAGGGTGGTGGCCAGAAGGTGGTATCCTTTGCCTGACACAGGAATGAAAAACAAGGAGAAAGAACCATCAAAAACAAGGTAAAAGTAGAGAATGTTCAAAGGATAAGATAAATTAGACCTAGAATGCCACTGCCAAAGAACTGGAACTACAGTTTTTGAAATTATCTCTGAAAAATAATGAAATACTGAGAATGTCAGAAAAATATTACAGGGGATAAGGGACTTATTTTGCATATTGTAGACCCCAGTTTGATGTCTAACATCCCAATCATCTGTGGGAGTGATTCCTAAAACAGAGAGTGAGGAATAAGCCTAATCTGAGCACCGCTGTGGAAAGTGCCATATGTGCTAAGTCTCCTAAACCTAGCCAGGAGTGATTGTTGAGCACAGAGCCAGGGGTAATCCCTGAGCACTGCCAGGTGTGCCCTTTCAAAAAAATCCTAAAAATTTTTTGCAGTCTAAGCCCATTTCTTTCTGCTTTCTCTTTGCTGAGAATTGATAGAAAACAGCCAGCTGGTGTTTTTATTACAAAATTGTTTTATTAACATGAATTACAAGGAACCATGAAGCCATGTTCTTGACAGTTTTTTGTTATGTTATTTCTTTAACCTTTTCGATTACTCTATCCTGGAATAACATGTGTTCTGAGCATCTTTCACAGCTATAAAATCCAAAGCATGATGTACAGTCTTAATTGAGTCTGAATTCAGAGGATACAGCAATTGTTGATTGTGAAGGTAGGTGTTATTTGTTTGTGACTGTTGTTGTTATGGGCCACACCTGGTAGTGCTTGGATGCTACTCTCAACTAGCTGTGTGCTCCGGAGTGGGTAGTCACTCATGGTAGTGCTTGAGGAACCGTGTGTTGCTGAATCCAGGCTTACTGCATGCAAAACAGGCACTCCAGCAGCCCTTTGAGTCATCTCCCTGGCCCTAGGTGGGATATTTTAGAATTTGAATAGTGACATGGAGATGTTAAACCTATGTGAAATATTCAGGCTGAAATGTTCAAATTGAGAGTAGTGTTGAGAGACAAGAGAGTGAAAATGTGAACAATAATGTTTTAATTCACATACATGAGTCAATCACATTTAGAAAGTGGGTGGAAATATAAGTGGGTGGAAATAGGATGGTGAAAACTAGAGAGAAAAATCAACAGTAAAAAGGTAAGGGTTAATTCAAAGTTCAAATGAGTTATAAATGAATCAACTTGTTTTCCCGTAAAATAATTTAGACAATGAGCTACCATATACCAAGCTTAATGAAACACACTGATTCTGGTTGCCTTTTGAAGGATCCAAAGTTTCAGAGGCTTGGGGTATTTGGGTTTTAGGAGTTTTTGTTTGGTTGATTTTGGGGTTTGGGGATTGAACTCGAGTCGGCCGAGTGCAAGGCAAATAAATGCCCTTCCCGCTGTACTATTGCTCTGGCCCCTATCTCTCTGATTTTGACATGAGTTTAGTTAGAGAAAAGGAAAATAAAGTGGCTTTGTATTTTAATTTTTGGGGATAGTTATTTTTGGTAAAGAAGGCAAAGCCTTGAAGACTGGTGGCAATGTATAGAGTGGTATAGTGGTGAATGGTTAGGAAATAAAAGTGCCAGTTCCTACTTACCTAACGAACATCACCACAACCAAATCACCTAATTTGGGGGGCACAGTTTCCTCATGTATAAAATAATTTGATGGGATTAAGAATTAGATTCAAAATCTTCCTTTTCTGTCTTGTTATGATGGAGGGTTTCCAGTGACACATGACTTTTCTTGCCATCTACACCCCCCAACAAAACCATTAATCCAAAAACATACATGACACCTATGCTTATCTTAGCACTTAGTACAATAGTCAAACAACCCAAACACCCAATCCTGGATGAATGGATCAAGATGTTGTGATATATATATATATATATACATACATATACATATGTATATATATATGTATAATGGGACACTGTGCAGCTGTAAAGAAGGACAATGTCATCAGTTAGCCACAACATGGACAGAACTACTGTATATAATGCTGAGTGAAGTGAATGAGAAGGAAAGAGAGAGATGTAGAATGATCTCTCTCATATGGGGACTTAAAAATATTCAATAAGGAGGGAAACAAAGGCAACAGAGGAACAAAGGCAACAGACCTAGAGAGGAAGAAGGGTTTAAAGGGAAGGACCTTTGAGACCTTGGTGGTGGGAAGCAGGTACCCTGGTGGCATGTGACTGCTGGAATGATGTATGAATGAAACTATCATTTACATACTATGAATCATAGTACCTCAATAAAAATATTTTAAAGGATGGAGGCTCACTTACTTGGTTGTGGTGCTCATTCACCTAAGCTGCAGGGCTTGTCAGGATTAATATAGTTTCAGTTGTGGGCCTTCTCCATAGGTAGCAGTGCTCACTGAGAGTCTCACACTTGACTGAGTTGCTTGCATGTTTTTAGTTGTGGTGATTGCTATGGATTATACCCTTTAGTCATGGTGCCTCCACATATTTGAATGTGGCACAAAGGATGACAAATAGCAGTACGACCTGGACGATGCTTGATGATGTGGAATAGCAGTAAGTAAGGACTGAGCTTGTATACTGATACCTGTGAGACACTTGCTCTCTACCACAGAGTCCTATTTTTTTTTGTCCAAGGGACATTTTTGAGTTTGTTGCTTTCTTGCTTATTTGGGGACCACATCTGGTGTGATTCAAGGTCTACTCCTGGCTTTGTGCTCAGGAGTGACACTAGCTGGAGCTTGAAGACCATGTGGGGGGAAAGGGGAAAACGCCCTGATGGTGCTTGCAGAACCATATGGGAATGGAGATGGATCTCAGGACTCCTGCATACAAGGTCATACAGTCTAGCCCTTTCAGCCATCTCCCAGTCCAGTATTTTCCCTTTTCTGTTTCTTGACTAAAGTGTATTGCACCATTTCCCCCCTTTTATAACTAAAATAGAATTTTTAGTATAGACTATACCTTATGGATATGATGTACCAACCCTCAACAGTATATTTGCAAGCCAAATCCAATAGTACATTAAAAGTATTTAAATAATGCCCAATTGGGATTTATCCTAGGAATGTAAGAGTGGTTCAACATGAGAAAATCAATCAATGCAAAACACTACTGTAGGGAGGAAGGGTCAATTTTGTCTAAGGACATTACTGAGAAAGTGTAATGCCAGATGTCCAACTGACAGAACAGGAGAAAATATTTGTAGATCATGTTTAGTAGGAATATATAAAAAGTCTTTTCTTTGTTTCTTGGGCCACAACCAATGATGCTCAGGTGTCACTCCTGGCCCTGCACTCAGGAGTAACTCCTGGTGTTACTTGGGGGACCATATGGGATGCTGGGGCTAACCCAGGTGGGCCACGTGCAAGGCAAGTGCCCTACCTGCTGTGCTATCTCTTTGGGTGCTAAAAATAGTCTAAAAGCTCCACACAAAAATATCAAAAAAACCTATTTTTAAAACGGACAAATGATTTGAATACCACAGACATTTATTCAAAAAAATGCAAAAAATGTAAAAGCACAAGAAAGATGCTCAACATCACTAGTCATTAGGTAAATGCAAATCAAAACCACAAGAGATACCACTAACACTTAACAAGTATGTTGAAAAAGGGGAAGAATGAAACATGTTGGCAAGGATGTAGAGAAATTAAAAGACTTGTGTACATTGCTAGTGGGAATGTAAAAATGACTCAGCTTCTGTGCAGAAAACTGAGATTACTCCTTATAAAAACTAAAATTATAACCATATGACCCAGCGATGCAGCTTATAGTTATATAGACAAAATAATTGGAAACAGAGGCCCAGAAACAGTCATATTAAAACTTGCTCATTGTCATTCACAATTAAGAAAAATGCAAATAAAAATACCATTGTAATATCATCTCATACCAGTGAGAATGGAACATATCCAAAACCTGGAACACCTCGTGTTGGTGGAGTTGTGATAAAGAAACCCTCATTCACTGTTGGTAGGAATGTCAACATCACTAGTTATTAGGTAAATGCAAACCAGCCTCTATGGAAAGAAATATGGATACCTATACAAAAAAGTAGTAATTTAATTCCCATATAACCAGGCAAAGAAGAGGTAATTTCTCGACATCTATCCTCCAAACACAAAAGCAATATCTTGAAAGAATATATGTACACATATATTCATCATTGCACTTAGTGTAAAAGCTAAGATATGGAAACAACCCAAACACACAACTACAAGTTGATGAACCAAGAAGTTGTGGTATATCTACATGATGGAATACTACACTGTTTCTGTGAAAGAACAAAACCACGTAATTTGCTCACCATGGATGAAACTAGAGGATTTCATGATGAGTGAAGTCAGTCAGAATGAAAGGAGTAGATACAGAATCACCTCTCTCATATGTACGACTTAATGATACAGAACAAGGTAGCAACAAAAGGCCCACAGCAACATAATGAGAGAACTGATCCACACAGCCCAGTTTGTTGAGGGGAGGTGATTGAAAGGGAAGTACGTGGGCACCCTTTGGGGAGGTAGGTGAATACACTGGTTCTGGGAGTAATGCTGAAATTATGGACACAGGAAACCATAATCAATAAAATTGTGAATCACAGAACCTCAAATTAAAAACGTTTTTAAAAAAACGAAGTCGGGTTCCAAGGAGATAATTCAAGGGACAAGAGTGCATACTTTGCATGCAGGAGATCTGGGTTCAGTTTCCGACACTTCATGGTTCTCCTAGTGACACCTGGACACAGGGAGTAGTCCCTGAGCACCACTAGGTGTGGCCCTAAAACAAAAATAAAAAGAAAAGAAGAAAGAAACATCGAAAATAAACTGTCATGTTTATAGCAGGAATAGTCATAATAGTCTAAAGGTGGGAACTGCTTAAATCTTCATCCATGAAAGAATGGATAAAATATGCTATAAACATATACTTGAATATTATTCAACCATGACAAGTAATAAAGTATTGATACATGCCACATTTGCTGAACCTCAGAAACAAAGGGCTATGTGAATGTGCCATATTTAAAAGGCCATATATTATGTAATTGCATTTTATAAAATGTTCAGAATTGGTATTAGATATTAAGTGATGTACCAATATCTCCCCTTGGCAGATATTAAGTGAAGGTTGGTTACTGTCAAAAGCGATTCATTAAAAAATATATAAAACAAAACAATAACCCCCAAATCAATAATAAAAGTAGAAATATACATGTCATAAAAAAGGTAGATGTAGGGGATAAGTAAGGGAAGCATCTGCTTCATGAGCAGAGGGTAGATTTTTAGGGTGATAATGATATTTTGGTGTTAGAGGTGCCTGCTGCACCACATTATGATTACAGTAAATGTCCCTGAATCCCTCACTTTAAAATGCTTAATTTGGGGTCATAGATATAGTACATGGATTAAGTTGCTTGCCCTGTATGTGGTTGATCATGGTTCTACCCCCAGATTCACATGGTGCTCTGAGCACTGCTGAAGTGAACCCTCCAACACAGAACTGGGAGTAACTTCCAAGCACCACTGGTGTGGCCACCAAATTCCCTCACTACCTGCAATGGTTAATTTTATGTTAGGTGTATTTTACCTCAATTCATGTTTTTTTTTAAATTAAACACTGTGTTTTGCTAAGTTGTTCATATTACATTTTGGGGAATTCAATGTTTCAACACCAATCTTATCACAAGGGTGACCTTTTCTCCATCATTGTCCCCAGTTTCCCACCTACCCCTAAAGCTTCTCCCCTTGGCAGACACAAAATTCATTTTATATTGCTTGTTGCAACAAAATGGTACGTGGAAATATAAAAAATGGTTCAGTAAAAGAAAGTTTGTGAAAATTGTTATATCTCACGATGGGGTTGTTACTCGTTGAGGATTTAATGAGATGCTTGTTGCTAGTTAAGTCTTATGTGTTATTGTGTTTGCTTAGTGAGCTTAGTTGGCTTCTATGCTACTTTTCTGTGAACCTGGGAGTTTTGTATTATTCGTGTTTCTCCAGAAATTAATTGTTAACCAGTGAAAGCGGATCCTTTATATGGTGGTGGCTATGGGGTGCAGATGTGGCTGCCTGGGCTTTGGTGGGACTGGGATTCAGCCTGCCACTCTCCTGGGAGCACTCTAGAGATTTCAGCCTGCGGACAGTGTATCTGTGAGTTTCATTGGCTCGCCTTACATTTCTTCTGAGATTAGTTGTGAGGATGTGAAGCAGAACTGTTTACACAACAGCGGGTATGGAATGTGGGTGTGGCTTCTGGGACTTTTGGTAGTTGGGGGAGGCTGCCTGCTCCACTCTGAGAAGACCCTAGAAGTTTCATCCCCAAAACTGGTGTACTGAAAAGCAGTGTACCTGGTAGTTCCTTTGGCTTGGCATTTCTTCAGCTCTTTAGAGACTGTCAGTTGTGAAACGGTGAAGTCGGGCTTCCCCCCACTTTGGAAATGATTTTCTTTAATTTTATTTTTTAATATATTTTATTCTTTTTTTTTGGTTTTTGGGTCACACCTGGCGATGCACAGGGGTTACTCCTGGCTCTGCATTCAGGAATTACTCCTGGCGGTGCTCAGGGGATCATATGGGATGCTGGGATTTGAACCCCGGTCGGCCGCATGCAAGGCAAACGCCCTACCCGCTATGCTATCACTCCAGCCCTATATCTATATTTTTAATTCTTTTATAGAATCGCCATGTGGAAAGTTACAAAGCTTTCAGGTTTAAGTCTCAGTTATACAATGCTCGAACACCCATCCCTTCAAAAGTCGGGCTTTAGTATGGCAGTAGCTGTGAGGTGTGGGTGCGGCTGCCGACCTCAATACATTTTTAATGGAATGTTTGAATCTGACTTGTTTAGTCACATACATACTGGAGTTAACATTTCTGTCCTGTTTGTAACTACTGACTTTTTGGTAGGAGATTTTGAAGTGTGTTACTATAAATAAGCTCATGTATTATTTAAATTAAAATACTACTTGGTGATAGACAGAGGAAATTAGTTTTAAGCAACTCTCTGTTTTGGTTTTGGGCCACACCTTGCTGCTCAGAGTGTACTCCTAGCTCTGCCCTGAGGAATTACTCCTGATGGGGTGAGATCAGGGTACCATATGGAATGTCAGTGACTGAACCCGAGTTGGCTGCCTGCAAGGGAAATGACCTAACTGCTGTATTATTATTCTTGCTCCTGAAACAACTCTTTCGTTGTAAAATTCAATTTGCGGTCCTATAACTGGAATCATTTTATGAGTATTTAGAATAATAAAATTACTTATATTAAAATAGTAGCATTATAACAGTTTATAAATTGCATGTGTGCATCGGTAAAATCAACATAAGAATTTTTTACTTTAAGTTAACCAGTAAAAGTTCAATTCTACTCTTCACTGTACAATTGCATACTTTTACATAGACTGCTTATTTTCCCTTTCCCCTTTCCTCTGATAACCACTAATTGATCGTATACTTAGAATCTTAGTAAATTGCTTTAATATTCATAATGTTATCTTTGCTTAACCAAAACAAAAGATAGTCCTTTTTCACTATTCCCTGAGGTGCTCAGAAGACTATGTTATGCTGGGGATTGAATCTGTGACTCCCGTATGCAAAGCATATGCTCCCACATTTTAAGACATCTCCCAGGCACAGGACAAGACAATTTTTTATTTTCATATTTGGGGTTTTAAGTTTTTATTGTTTTGAAGGGCTGGAGTGATAGCATGGAGGGTAGGGCATTTGCCTTGCATGCGGCCAACCCGGGTTCAATTTGTCCGTCCCTCTCATAGAGCCCGGCAAGCTACCAATAGTATCCCATTCGCAAGGCAGAGCCTGGCAAGCTACCTGTGTCGTATTCAATATGCTAAAACAGTAACAACAAGTCTCACAATGGAGACATTACTGGTGCCCGCTCAAGCAAATGAATGAACAACGGGATGACAGTGACAGTGACAGTGGTTGTTTTGAAACCATTCCTGGTGGTGCTAAAGTGAACCATTTGGTACTGGAAATCGGGCCTGTGACTCCTGTATGCTAAGTTTGCATACTGGCCTTTTGAGCCATCTCCGTGGCCCCAAGATTTTCTTATTTTGAAATATAAAATTCTGAAGGTGTTTTACAAAGCTATAATTTAAAGTGCTTGATTGCTTTTTGAATAGAGATTTGTTTGAAAATCATTACAGAGTATTAGTGTTAATAAAACATACACAAGAATTTGTGATTTGTTACAAACTCAAACCAGAAACTACTCTAATGTTCTTTAAAAGAATGGGAAAATTAACATAATGAAATAATATACTTCAGTGAGATTGAATGCACTACAAACAGCAATATGGCCGTACTTATAAGAAATGTGGAGTGGTAAAACCTAGACACGAAAGCATGCCTTTTGTGTCTGCCATTAGATCTCAGAATTAAGGAATATCACTCCATTGTGATAGAAGTTAGGATAATGGTTAACTTTGTAGGCCCTATTTAACGAAATAGATCACAGGAGGACATCTGGGTTTCATTTTTATAGCTCTGTATCTTGTAAAAATATAGGGCAGGAGTGGGGGTGGCAGGATGGATACGGGGATATTGGTGGTGGGAAATGTACACTGGTGGAGGGATGGGTGTTAGAACATTGTATGACTGAAACCCGATCACAAAAACTTTGTAACTGTATCTCATGGTGACTCAATTTAAAAAATAATTAAAAATATATATAGGGCAGGGATGCCATATATGTCAAATTGGTGTTCACACTCCTAATTTCAGTTTTGAACAAATCTGCTTATGGGAACAGCAGTTATTTTTCTAGTTCAACTTTTTTGTCCCCCCCAGTCTTACTTTCCTCACACCCTTACCTGGAGTGCAGGCAAGAAGAATTCTTAATAGTCTTTACAGATGCAAATTTCTGCTTTACAATTTGTTTCCAGGAAGCCCCGTATGAGATAACAAGGCCAAAATGTGCTAACATGGAAAGTTGATGGAGGAAGAGGCAAGATTCCAATTTAATAGGAAGAGATAAAGTATTATTATTAGGGTGGGATGGAGCATGGAACAACTCTACTGATAAGAAAACCAAGATGACGACAATTCAGCAAAAGAATGCAGCCACTTTTGCTCTTTTTCTTTAAAAAGAAAAGGTTTTTATTATAACATCATGATTTATTAAGTTGTTCATAATACAATTGTTTCAGGCTTTAAATGTTTCAACACCAATCCCACCATCAGTGTGACATCAGTGTTCACACTGATGTCACCCACCACCCCAACCTTACCCTTAGCATGTGCAAACAAATTTACTTTATACTGTTTGTTGGAACACAAAGTGCAAATGGAATTATCAATACTTTGATCAATAAAAGTCAATTTGTGACCATTATTATATTTCACAGTAGTGTTACTAGAGTCATTGTCTGAAGATTTACTGAGGAGGTTGGTGCTAGTTGAGCCTTCTGTGTTATTGTTTTTGCTCACTGAGCTTGATGATCTTGTGTATAACTTTACCATCAGATTTGCTATGATCTTACTAAGCAAACAGTACTATGAGAGTTGGAGGTGTTGCACAGTCTGATAAGCTGTCTAGCAGCTATAGAGCTAGAACCATTTGGTGGTTTGACAGTGTGATGAGGTTCAGTTGTGGACCTGGGATGTTTCTATGTTGGAAGATGGCTGCAGGCTGCCATGCTTTCAGGCAGGATGGGGAATCTGACTTCCCTCACTTCTTTTTTTTTCTTTTGGGTCACACCCAGCGATGCACAAGGGTTACTCCTGGCTTTGTACTCAGAAATTACTACTGGCATTGCTTGGGGGACCATATGGGATGCTGGGAATCAAACCCGGGTCAGCTGCATGCTAGACAAATGCCTTACCCACTATACTATCACTCCAGCATCCCTGCCTGCCCTCATTTCAAGAAGGCCCTAGAGTTCTCAGTCTGGGAGTATCTACCTGGGAAGATTTGGTGGCATCGTGCTATTTTTGAGATAAGTTGTGGGAGGGACTTCTGGGTTTTCTGGTGTCAGGAGTGGGTGGGCACTTTTGTTCTTTTTGTATCATGGCCACCCCAGCAATTTTGAGGAAGGAGAGACCCAGGAGTCGCATGTAAACACTGCTATGAATCATACCTGAGCACAGAGCCAGGAGTAAGCCCTGAACACTGCCAGTGTAGCCCAAACCCCCACCCCCTATAAATACAAAATAATTTGTTATATGTTTAAATGTTTTATCTTTAGTTTTGAACCATACCGCAGTGGTCAGAGGTCTCCCCCAATAATGCTTGGGGAACCATGTGGTGTGGGGATTGAACCCAGACCTCCTTCACATGCCAAGCAAGTGCTCTTATCCTCTGGGATATCACTCTGGCCCCTGATTATGTATATTCATAAGGCAAAGGTAAAAGTCCCTGTTCACTGTAGAAAAATACGTGTGAACAAAAATGAGGGTCACATATTGTTCCATCTTCCAATCTCAAGGTCACACTTTCTACTACTGTTAACATTTTAAAAAATATCCTCCCAGGCTGTTTTCTGAAGTGCAATATTTTGCAAAACTGACATGAAGATGCTGATTTGTGTTTTGATTTCTCAAAAGCTTCACAATGTCATGGATATATTTCTGTGTCAATAAATATAAACACATTTCATAATTGGTTTTACTGATTTCATGACAGACCATAGTATGAATTTGCCTGCAATTTTCCTACTCATTCCCCTATTGTTAGACATTAGGTAGTTTCCCCTCAGTTTTTACTCATACATAATTGTCATAATACCCTTGAATGCATATATTTTACACATCTGTATGGATATTTCAGGGTTAGCAAACTGCCCACTAATTGGTTAATTTCTTCTCTTCAATGAGCTTTGTTTGAACAACACATCTTTTTCCAAATAAAACTGTTACTGTGAATTTGGGTGATTTGTTAGAATGCATTACTAGAAACAAGACTTCTCAGTCTCAAGGAATTCAGTTCTTTTTAAAAAAATATTTCTTTTTATTGAATCACCCTGAGATACAGTTACAAAGCTCTCATGATTGAGTTTCAGTCATACAATGATTGAACATCATTCCACCAGTGCGCATTTTCTACCACCAATGTCCCCAGTATCCCTCCCACCACTCCCACCCGATCCCACCCCCTGCCTCTGTTGCAGGAACCTTCCTTTTCACTCTCTCTCTACTTTGGTCATCATGGTTTTCAATACAGATACTGAGAGGTCATCATGTTTGGTCCTTAGTCTACTTTCAGCACATATCTCCCATCCTGAACAATCTCCCCAACCATCACTGAATTAATGGTCCCTTCTCCATTGCAATTGCCTTCTTCTCCAGCACATGAGGCAACCTTCCAAACCATGAAGCAATCCTCCTGTTGTCTCGATTTTCCTTGGGTGTTAGTCTCATATTATGTTATTTTACAAGTGAATTCAGTTCTGATTTGGCAAAGTCCTGCTATGTTTTTGTCCCTAAATGATCAATGCACTCCCTGTTTTTATTTCTGTACCAGAATAAAGTGATGATGTTGGGAAGCAAATTTTAGAAGAGTTCTGAGTTGGGCAGGAGATATAGTTCAATGGTTGGAGTGTATATTTTGCATGAGAGAGACCTGGATTCTGCTACATTGCCCCAATTGTTTCCCAAGGACAACAAAGAGCAACCTCTAAGCCCAGAGAAGTGAGTAGCTCCTAAGCATTTGTTGATGTGACCCTCAAACAAAAGGAAAACAAACAAAAGAATTTTTTTGAGTTTACTGATTACAAGATTGAAAAATGTCACTTGGGATGTAGCACACAAAACTAGCAGAACTACCAGATTATACATCTGAAGACTTGGATCTAATTCTGACTTTACTGTTATAATTAGCTTTGTGACTTTGGGCTACCTACTTAACCACTCTAAGTCTCATTTTGTACAAGGTTGTTAGGAGAATCAAATGAGATATTGTGTGAAACATGTTTTAGAAAGCAGAGTCCTATGCAATTAAGCAGTACTATTCTTGTAAATTGCTGAAAGTGTAAATTACACAGGGTCAAACAGTCCTAAGCTTAGCATGTATAGCATTGGTTGTTCTAAGAAACTTGCTTTTAGAGGGGCTACTCTTTGAGGAAAGACATAATTCTAGATTGCCAGTATTTGATCTGGGGTACTTCAGTTTCACAGTCATTTATGACTGACTGCACATGCCAGACACTGTGGGTGCAGAGATGATGATGTCTTTGCAGAGCATTATAGTCCACTAGAAAGAGATAAATACGTTTTGAGATCATCAGAAAACAAAGGGTATAATAGCAGAGAGAGCCAATACTGCAATGTGTAGGAGAAATGCTTAAAGTCTAATAGTGTTTGAGGCAGGCTTTCACAAATGGCATTTTTGAAGAGAAAGCTTCAGGTGTGTATATGTGTGTACACGCTTCCATGCACATGCACATGCATGCACACACGTGCACATGAGTGCATCATAATGTGTGCCAGTTGAGCCAATCTAGGACTAGCTTTATATTAGACTCTGTTCATATCTGTGCATTCATATTTTCTTTTTTAGTTTTGTGCTTTTCTTCATTTCCTAGTCGGGTTCTTTTTGAAAAAAAATGCTAATCTGGTATTAGCTGTACTAACAAGAAAAGTCATTTGTTTACTCCCATGCCAAGAGACTTGGAGAACCCAGAGTGTTCTGGAAGCCAATCATGCTGGTAAAATAAAGAGCCCATTTGGAAACCAGGAAAGAGCTTGGAGGCACTCCTTCATCCCCTGATGCCTGCCTCATCCTGTGTTCCTCCCAGATCATTTCTAGACCCATCACCCTGCAACCATTTGTCTGCAGCCAACATGACAACAACAGCCACCTATTTAAGGAAAATCCAGCTAAACATCCCTGTGTCCTTCTCTCTAGCCCTCCTCTTTTCCCCAATTTGGGTCCTCTGAATTTTCCATTCTAAATGAAAAAGCAAATGCAGTGATTATTGAATCCTGAGGAAATAAAGGATGTTGTTCACTCATAATGCTTATTAAATTTGGACTTAATCTTCTTCATCACAATTAAGCCTTTAAACCAGCCAATATACTTAAACGAGGTGAAATGAAAAGACTTACTGTAAGCGATGACAGGAGGCTCTTCGGGAAATTAAAACCTCTAGAGAGTTCCAAAGTGAGAGTTACTGAGCCAGGAAGGGGAAAAGAAAGAAAAAGATTTTGAAAGCCTAACAGGATGCCAATTAGTCCTCAAGATTAAAAAGCTAGGTGATGTCAGTGTTACTGATGGGAGGAGGGGTTAAACAGAGCCAGAAAATTACTACGCACTGTGCTGTTTTCATACCCTTCTTTGAATCATGTTTTAAAAATCTGGCTGGGCATACCTTTCTTTTCTCAGTTTATTCTTTTATGATTTGGACAGAGGCCCACAGTGATGAGGAAATGTTTGCCTGCAGGTGTCAAAATCCAAACAAAGAGAGTTCTCCCGTTGACCAAGTGTGTAATCCTTCTCCGACATGTGAAGGCTTTAACTTGAGTGAGCTCCTGCTTAGTGGACACAGATGATGCCATAGCAGAAGATGCCGAGAGTACCTGAGAGCCCCATATGGGTGTAGGCTGGCAAAATGCCAGATATGGGTTTTCTACGTGCCTACTTTGTTGCCAGCTTCATCTAGAGAGCCCTGTCCTTCTGGTTTTCTCCCAGTTCAGATCAGAAGTATCCCTAAAGGCATGGGAAGGACGTCTCCCAACCTGGGAGGTTTTCCAGGGCTCCAGTTTTTTTCTGCCAAAAGTTTGATTTACTGGCACCATCTGTGAGAAGACAAATGGCCCCTTCTGGCTGTGCTGGTCAGAGGCAGGGAAGGAAGAAAAGAAGGAGGGAAAAAATGGAGGAAAGCAGATTAGTAAATCAATAAATACTCAAGTGACATAAAACAAATGAACAAATAAAATTCCACATAGTAAGGTGGAGGGTGTCCTGAGATGGTGATGTTGAATCAGAAGGGTGACACTTGCTGCTGCTTCATCGTCATCTTTTTTTTTTTTTTTTAGCCCAAGGATAATCTCTTAAATTCTGGGTACAAACAATACAGTATAACTCTTATGGTTGCCATGACAACAAGAATCCCTTTCCTCTGATGTCAGGCTGCTCTCCCCCTCTCCTTTGGAATCCAGAATGCCAGTTTTCTTTCTGCAGTAAGTGCTGTGTTTGGTTGCCAGGGCTCAATGATGAGCTTGTCTAATAATTCCTTGTCTCCCAGCACTGTGGCTTTCAGACCCCTTGTGTCACATTGCAGTGGGTGGAAAGGGAATCAGATATGCCAAAGGCTAGAGAATGACAGACAGATTGTTCCAGTGGGACATGTGACTTACTTTTGCTGATATCCGGGACAGCATCTGACCAGTCAAAGGACCACTCTTCACTTCTCTCTCCACCTTACAATGGCCAGTACTATGGGACAAAACTAGACTCAGCATCAGGGTAACAGAATACTAGGGCTTGTTTTGGGGAGCAGGCTGTAGATTATGATATAGTCTGTAGAACCCCTGCCAAAAATCTCTTCCTCAGTTTACCTGCCTGAAACACTAAATTATTTTTATAATTAATTATAAGGGCTGAAGCGATAGCGCAGCATGTAGGGTGTTTGCCTTGCATTAGGCTGACCTAGGGTTCGATTCTTCCGCCCCTCTCCTCCGAGAGCCTGGCAAGCTACCGAGAATATCTTGCCCCCATGGCAGAGCCTGGCAAGCTCCCCATGGCATATCCGATATGCCAAAAACAGTAACAACAAGTCTCACGATGGAGACGTTACTGGTGCCCACTCCAGCAAATCGATGAGCAACAGGATGGCAGTGACAGTGACTTCTTATTAATTATAAATTCTAAATTAGAATTATTTTATCAGAGAATAGCCTGAAAAGTAATTACTAAGGAAAAATGCTCCCATGCATGGTCATAATAACTAATTTATAACCCTAGCATAAATTAGAAAGGTATGGACAAACACCATGAAACTAGGGAAGAGCTAGAGCAATTTTGATTCAGAAAGAAAGAATAACACTGGGTACTCCTTTTTAATCATTTGCTTTGGGGCCACACCTAGCAGTGCTCCTATTTATGTGCTCAGGCATCACTCTTGGTGGGGCTCAGGAGACCATATGTTGTGCTGGTGACTGAACGTTGGTAGTTCATGAGCAAGGCAAGAACCCTACCTTCTATTACTATTTCTCTGGTCCACACTGGGTACTTCTTAATACCCATCATCTTCTAACTTTTTTAGTTTGTTTTATTTTGGGTCCACACTCTAATATGCTAAGGGGCGACCTACAGCTTTATGCTTGGGGGTTACTCCCAGCAGTACTCAGGGACATGTGGTACTGGGGGTTGAACCCAGATTTCCCACCGGCAAAAGATGAGTGCTTATTCTTTGAGCTCTCTCAGGTTCTGTATCTTCACTTTCTTCCCAAACTTAGTCTCCTTTCCATTTCCTATCTCAGTAAACCTGGAAAAGGACATTCTTTTAAAAAAATATTGAATCACCGTGAGACAGTTATAAGCTTTCATGTTTGGGTTACAATCACACAAAGATCAAACACCCATCCCTCTACCAGGGCACATTCCCCACCACTAATATCCCCGGTATACCTCCTCTTTCCTACCCTCCTCCTGCCTCCATGGCAGACAATATTCCCCATACTCTCTCTCTCCTTTTGGGCATTATGGCTTGCAACACAGACACTGAGAGGTCATCATGTTTGGTCCATTATCTACTTTTGGCACGCATCTCCCATCCCGACTGATTCCTCTAGCCACCATTTTCTTAGTGATCCCTTCTCTATTCCATTTGCCTTCTCCCCTCCGCTCATGAAAAAAAGGTGTCCTTGATACTCCTTCCCATCACTCAAGTCCAACTAAATGTTAATTCTTATCTATTCTGATTTTTAACACATCTCAAATCCTTATACTCTTATCAACTCCATATTTACTGTCCTTGTGCACACAACCAAGATTTCTCATCTGATTCATTTTATAGTGTAAACCTCCTAATATATATCCCTGTTCCCTTTTGCCCCATTTTCCACCCATTCTTCACCATGAAAACCAGATTGATGATACTAAAATAACCATGTTATTGAATCTCTCCTCTGATGAGCACATATATTTTTTTCTTTATTCTTTGGGCTGGGGAGGTTTTGGACTACATACAGCAGTGCTCAGGGGTTACTTTTGGTTCTACACTCAGGAGTGACACCTGCCAGTGCTTGTGGAACCATAGATATTGCAGGGAATTTACATGGGGTTGGCTGCATGCAAGCCAAGTGGTTTATCTCTCTGATCCCGATGAACACATTTCAATGCAGTCCTGTTCATTGGTAAGAGGCCAGAGTCTCAGCAGAGGTTCAAGACTCCATCTAGCATCTCCAGCTAGATGTCCATTCTACCCCATCTAAGCACTTCTACACACCCTATGCGCTCTGGACACAACTAACTGCTCTTTGTGATTTATTTAGTTTTTATGTTTCTGATGGTTTGCACAAGAAAATTTCTCTCTGCAGAGTTCTATCTTACATTTTTCTCCTTCATCTACTTTAGTCCTATTACTCCTTTAAGGATGAGATCATAATGCATTTATGGTAGATCTTTCTTCATCTCTTCTATTATTCCCCCATCTTTTCTTTCCCTTCAAGTATAAGTATTATTTTTGCCATGTACCTAGAGTACATATTAGTCTCTTAGTAAATAAACTGATTACACTTTCTTGTAATTTGGCTGATGAATTCTCTATACATCTTGAAGAGTTATGTGAGTTTCATAAGGACAAAAACTGTGTACTTAGTTATTATTATATCTCTAGTTCTTAATAAAGTATCTATCAATGAATAATATTTGGTAAACATATTCAATGAATGAAGAACTACTAGGTGGTATTACTGGCTAGGAGGAGAATAGCTATTATTTTCGTGGGCAGAGGGATGATAAAAGGAGAAATCGAAACTCATGGAAAAAAGTGTAAGTAGAAAGTCAGGGAAATTCTAAAAAATAACAGAAAAGAACTTATGAAGAGGAATACAATCTATGGCATATGAAGACATGCTATGTTGTTACCGTAAAACAATTGGGTTCTCAAGCATTTAAAAAATAATTGTCTATTAACAACCCTCATTATGTGTGGGGAATGGGCTAGAAATATAATATTGCGGCTATGATTCTTGCATTGCATCCATCTACTTTGGTTCAATCCCCAGCACCATATGATCCCCCAAGCCCTACCAGATGAGATCCATAAGCACAAAACCAGGAATAATCCCCGAGTATAGCTGAGTGTGGCCCAACTTTCCCCAAAAGATAGCAAATAAAATCAGTGAGAGAATCATTCATCTTATTAAAAATTCATTTTTATAACAGATGGGTTGAATTCTTAGTCTTTATATAAAAATTAACTTTATTTTATAAAGTAGTTCACAATATTTGATTACCTTTAATATTTGAACACCAATCCCACCACCATTATACCTTTCCACCAGTATATTTCATATGTTTCCATCCTGAACCCAAACCCCTGCCCCAAAGCAGAACTGAAATAATTTATTTTGTATTGTTTGTTATGAAAGAAACCACTGAAAATGCTACAAAAAGTTTTCTTAGAGGTGAAGATTTTTGTATTTCACCAAGGGGCCATTAAACTCTTCTACAAGAGATCTGTAACATGTTGTTAAAGATTGAGCCTTGTGTGTGCACATAAGTACATATATATATATAAAAACATCATCATCCCTTTGATCATTGATTTTCTTGAGTGGCCACAGTAACATTCTAGCTCTGAGATTTTAGAAGCCTCTCTGTGCTCGTCCTTCCCAACGGTATCACTTTGTAGGCTCTTTCAGGGTCAGGGGAATAAGAGCCATCATTGTTACTGGTTTTGGAATATGAATATGCCATGGGGATCCTGCCAGGCTCTCCTATGTGGGCAGGAAACTCTCTCGGTAGCTTGCCAGGTTCTCCGAGAGGGAGAAGTAGGCTGTAAGATGTTCAAGCTTCTAGGAGCTTGGTTTTATAGTTTCTGGATGTTGGCCGTTGATGGGATTATATGGAGCCCGGGGCAGTTTCTGGGTGTGACTGCCTAGCTACTGGAAAATGGAGGATCTGGGGGGAAGAGGCCCAGTCCTGATCTGAGCAGGCTTGGAGATCTCAGCCCCGGGTACTGCACACCTGGGTTCCTCTTCTGATGGTTCCTTCATGCGTGAGGTTCGTTCAAACTTGTCAGAGTCTCTTACCCTCGTGGCTGGCTGTCTTCACAGGGGCCCCTCAGAGTGAGTGGGTTGAATTTCCCTCCTCTCCACGAGCAGAGCAACAGCAGCCAAGCAATGGTAAGCGAAGCAATGTCAAATATTACAGCAAAAACATGCACGTGCAAAATTACTCAGGGCCACAATGCTAGTTAAAAGGGCTGTACTGCAGCATGCTTCGCATTCAAAAGGTCAAGTTTAATCCTCAGTACCACATGGTCTGGCCAGCACTTCACTTCTGGGAACCACCTTTGCATATCATGCGGGGTGTAACCCCTAAGTATAGCCAGGTATGGCCGAAAATCAAACAAAATTAAAGCACTCTGGGTTTATTTAAAAACTAAAAGAAACAACAGCTGGAAAGATAGGATAGCATAAGGCACTTGCCTTACATGTGGTGGACCTGGGTTAGACCCAGCATCACATTTGGTCTCCCAATGCCAGCACTTTCAAGATTAATACCTGAGTGCAGAGCCAGGAGCAACCAGAGTATCGCCAGATGTGGCCCCCCAAAACAAAAACAATTAAAAGAACAAGGAACTCAGGTAGGTTCTCTCCACCTCACTCAGACGTTCCTCATTTTAGTTACAACTACTCCTCATGCCCCAAAAACAAATTAAGAAAAAGCATTTTATGCTACTTTACCTTTTTAAACCCGAACATCACTACCATCATGTGTTCATTTTCCTTTTTTTTTTGCTTTTTGGGTCACACCCAGCGATGCTCAGGGGTTACTCCTGGCTCTGCACTCAGGAATTACTCCTGGCGGTGCTTGGGGGACCATATGGGATGCCGGGGATCGAACCCGGGTCGGCCGCGTGCAAGGCAAACGCCCTACCCGCTGTACTATCGCTCCGGCCCTCATGTGTTCATTTTCTCCCACTGTTTAGACAATGTTAAGACATATTAAGTGGCGCCATCATGGCCACCGATTGTCCTTCCATTCCCAGACCTAACATGAGCTTCTTTTATTTCTCTCGTGGTCTCTCCCACCAATTCCAATCTTTTTCACTCTTTACCTTCAGCCTCACCTCTTTCAAATGTTGGGCACTCTCCCACCCACCTTCGCCCTTGCAAGATATTGCCAAGTTGAGCACAGATGTTCCCCCAAGATGCCCCAAACCACTTTTCAGCCCTATCTCCTCCACTATTTAACAACACTCATCTCTTTCACAAATTTTTATACAAAAATCATTCACACCTGTGTTCCCACCAATAGTACACACCTGCTAGCACTTCTATCTCCCTTGCCTAAACCACGAGCTTCGCCAGACAATTCCTAGCCATCTTTGCCAGATAATAAACAGCAATGTTGTAGACCCATGGGGGACTCGACTGTTTCTTAAATATACTATTACGAAAGTAATGTTAAAGGGACGCCTCGGGGCTGGAGCGATAGCATAGTGGGTAGGGCGTTTGCCTTGCATGCGACCAACCCGGGTTCGGTTCCCAGCATTCCATATGGTCCCCTGAGCACCGCCAGGATTGATTCCTGAGTGCAAAGCCAGGAGAAACCCATGGGCATCACCGGGTGTGACCCAAAAATCAAAACAAAACAAACGAAAACCAAAAACCAAAAAAGGGAAGCCTCTAGAGCACCGTATGTTAAAAAAAAAATTCTTCTAAGATTAGTTGCTTCTTACTTTAAACCCCATCAAATGTGGTGCGGTACTCTTGGAGGATGGGTGGTGTAAGGTATGAGGTGTCACATGACCGAGAATGTAGCCACCACACAGTCCAGGAATAGGTTCACTCGTGGTGAGGCTCTGCCCGAGCGTGTGGAGAGTAGCCATGAGCATGGCAGTGGTTGAGTTCTAGAGGTTTTTGGCTGCCGGAGCTAGGTCCCTTGAGCAGGAAGGGGTATCACCCGCCCCCCTCTGGGGCACCACGAATGAAACAGCCTGGGGTGGGGTCCAACAGCATGGCTATGGCGTGTGTCGTGTTATGCTCCCTTCTGGGAAAGAAGGACATACGACTCTGGATCGTGGCTGATGATGAGATTGTCTGGCAACCAGACATAGGTGGCTTGCAAAATGACTGCTGAGTTGCAAAATTAATTTTAAAAGTTTAAAACAAAATGTGGGGAAAAATTAAAGTCCTAAAATTTCAGGAACAATAAGACCTTTCTAAGAAGTCCACAACTCCAGAAATCTTTTCTTGGTGGGGGGAAACTTTATCTTATTTTATTTTTGGACAGGGAAAACCTTTTTGTTGTTGTTGTTTTTACTACCCACATTTTTCCTTAATTATGACAACAGATAATGATACTCAATAGTATTTGTGACTTTATGATCAATAAAAGTCACACATTTTTGTATCATGTTGTAATTGCTGGGGCTGGAGCGATAGCATAGCGGGTAGGGCATTTGCCTTGCATGTGGCGGACCAGGCTTCAATTCCTCTGCCCTGCTGGAAGAGCCCGGCAAGCTACCGAGAGTATACTGCCCACATGGCAGAGCCTGGTAATCTATCCGTGGCATATTAGATATACCCAAAACAGTAACAACAAGTCTCACAATGGAGACATTACTGGTGACTGCTCGAGCAAATCGATGAGCAAGGAGATGACAGTGATACAGTGACAGTCATACAGTGAGACAGTTGTAATTGCCGCACAATATTTTTCGTTTGGGGGCCACTGAACACAGAGCCAGCAGTGCACAGAGCTTACTCCTGGCTCTGTGTTCAGTGATCACTCTTCGAAGTGCTCAGGAGACATACAGGGTGCTGGGGTTTGAACCCGGGTCAGCTGCATGCAAGGGAAGTACCCTACCTACTATATTATCTTTCTGGCCCCATGAAAGTTACAATCTTAAAATGGCATTTATACTCATAACTGCTTCAATGTTAGGACAATTACTAAACCTACAATTAGAACTTGGTATCTTATTTAATGTGTTAACTAAAAAGCACATATATAAGTTTAACACATTGTTCTCAGTGTTTTACTAATACTTAATGACCAAATAAAGAAGAAATACCTAGTTGAAAATGAATTTTTTTCTCTAATTGTAAGAAGGACTACATAGAGATTTAAAACTTCTGCACAGCAAAAGAATACATAAACAAAGTCATAATACAAACTGCTACAAGATATTTGCAGCTCTTATGACAAAGGGCTAATTTCCCTAATCTTCGAAGAGCTCAAGCAAATCAACAAGAAAAACAATCTAAAGGCCAATGAGCAAACATGTACAGACAGTTCCAGAAAAAAAAAATCAATGGCAAATACACATACAAAAGATGTTCCAAGCTGATCCACACAATTGAGTCAAAGGGGATGGGGGAAGATTTAGAGAGGTACTTTGAGATCCTTGGAGGAGGGAAGTAGGCACACTGTTGATGAATGTAGTGTTGGAATTATGTGAATGAGAAAATATCACTAACAGTATTTTAGTGGATGAAAAAATTTAGGAAAAAATAAATGTTCTACCTTGCAAATTTTTGGTTTGTTTGGGAGCCACACCTTGCTGTTTTCAGGGGCTGCTCCTTGATCAGTGGTTGATTCAGTGGTTTTTAGGAAAACAATGTGGTGCTGGGGATCAGTTCTGGAATTCCTGCATGCAAATTATGTGTTCCAGCCTGTTGAACTATCTCCCAACCGGCTTTTCAAATTTGATTTGAAGACTACAAATCAAAACAGCAGCAAAATGCCTTACTTTCATTTATTGTACTTGCAAATATTGAAAAAGATTGATAATATCCAGCGTTGACAAGCATGTAGGAGAAGAGGGAGTAAACATTTTATAATTGGTTGGATTTTATGCTTTGTTTTTTATTTGGGGGGCCATAACTGGCAGAGCTAGTTATTGAACTGTTGAGCTAAGGTTTGGTTAGGCAGTCTGAGGTATTGAGATATGCACGCGAAAGAAATAATTTACAGAGGATCACAAACTCTCTCTGGTATTGTGTCCCAGAGCAGCCTGTTCAACCCCTTTTTATTAACTAGCTTAATGTCCTAACCAATGATATTCAGCCACATAGGCAGAATATGCAAATTAACTTAGTCAACAGAAACAGAATCAAAGTCAGTTACATAAATGGAAATATAGTCAGCTACAGTAACAGAAAAACAATTTTTACATCCAAGCCTAGCTAGGCCTGAGATATGTGAGATGTTGTACACCAACACTGAACTCAGAGCTCAGCCTTTTTAGTCATATCCTCAGTTACAGCCACTGTAATTGTTAATGCACATATCCTAGTAGCCCTCTGACCTAGTGGTTACACTTTTTTAGGATAGAGACTAAGAGCATAGACTCTGGAATCAGACTCCCTGTGTTCAAGTTCTGTCTCTATAATTTAGCTTAGCAACATTGGGCAAGTCCCTTGAATCTTTAAGCCTTCTCTTCAAAATCAGGACAATAGTACTGTATTCGTTTGTTTAGATGGATATAATGAAATATCACAGATTAGGTAGTTTGTAAACTAGAAATTTATTTCTCACAGCTGGGAAATCCAAAATCAAGTGTCAAATGTGGGGTTCTGTTAAAGACATTCTGACTTGTAGATAGCCCACTTTCTTGCTATGACTTTCAGATGGTGAAAAAGCCAAGTTGCTAGGGCTTTCCTTGGCATTGATCAGTTGCATGAAGACTATGCTCTCACTTCCTGACTGCCACACGACCCCTACGTTTGTATCAGGAGCTAGGGTTTCATAGGTCATTAGGGCCTGTGGACATCAGATGTTCACAAATGAATTGGGGGGAGAGGCAGAATTATTCCATCCATAGTAAGTACTTATGATATAGGTTTGTTGTGAGGGTAAAATGAGATAAGGCATGAAAGTGCTTACCTCAGTACCTAACACACAATAAACACATACTAAATGTTAGCTATTATTGTGCATGAAAGTTTCTACTAGGGTATTCATTCAGTATTGTTTATAATAACACAAATTGCAGGATACATATTCTAGGAATTGGTTTAATGAATTAGGAAGTCACCATTGTGCTGTGTAACCATTAGAAAGAATGAGATGAGACATTTATGTGAACCAATCTGTCTTTCTTCACACACACATGCACACACACATTCACACACATTTTCTTCCTTTAAAGGTTATTCAAGAGACTAAAAATAGTTAGGTTTGGAGAAAAGGTCTAGTTAGTAAGGGTAGATGGGAAGATGTTAGGAGAGTTTAGCTTTTTGTTCACCCTTTAAAAAATTATTTTGAAAAAAAAATAATAAAATAAAATAAAAAATTATTTTGCCATGTTAGAGATTGAACCCAGGACCTCAAACACGATGACATGTGTCTGACATCCAAGCCACATCCCCACCCCTTTTATTTCATACCTTTAAGTAATATTTAATTTGTTTTATTATTTACACAGATAAAAATATTTTTAATTTATTTATTTAGTATGAGACTAAATCTGGCAGTGCTCACAAGCTATTCTCAGTTTAGAGCTTCTGGGTGGTTCTCTCTGTGTGGTACTCAGGGACCATGTGGTGCTGGGCATCAAGCACTGACCTCTTACATACAAAACCTGCACTCAATCCTTCAAGCCATTTCTATATCCCATAATGTTATTTTATTTAGTTAGAATAAATTATCCAGTGGGTCCTGGTGAGAGCTCAGTGGCAAAACTTGCATTTCAAACATGAGACCATGAGTTCCATCCTTGGCACATTAATCGCTGTGGTTTTGCTGGATACAGCACTATAACAACGTGTGGGTTCTCCAGCACACTGCTTCCAAGTGTGTATAAGTCCCCAGCAATAACAGCATTAGCAACAACAACAATAGCAGCAACAGCAGGAATAACCAGAAGGGGAATCAAGGTGGCTTTTATTTTAAAATTGGTTTAAAAAACAAAAGTAAGAAGCGTTGAGGGAATAGCACAGCGGCTAGATGCCAATTCGGATTTGATTTCAGGTACCCCATGCATCACTGGGTGGGGCTCTAGAGACTGACTGCACCACCGCAGTGGCAGGTGTACCACCAGCACTGCAAAGTCTAAATAGCACCATATTTTTAAAAAATTTGTGTTGAGCTGCCAAACTGGCTGGCTGAGAATCACCATTGGGGGTCCCTTAGGACTCCTGAAATTAAGAGCACCACTTAGAGTCCCCCATCCCACTCCTCACACACACAAACAAAGGAAAAGAAAAGATCCAGGGAACTCAGATCTTTATTCTTTTGGTGACATGCATCATGTCAGCAGTGCTCAGGGGACTGAATGCAGTGCTGGGGATCGAACCCAGGTGGGCTCCACATACAGCAAGTGCCTTACATGCTGTACAGTTTCTCTGGCGCCAAACTCATATCTTGTCATTGTTCACAACCTTCCTCAATTCCACTCTTCCTCAGAGCAAAAGCCTATGTCTTTCTGATGAATGGTAAACGGCAGGGTCATCACGATCTGACCTCTTGCTCTGAGGTTCCATCTCATTCTGCTGCCACTGTGTCCTTTGCTCTATCTGATATAGTGGCTCTGGTTTCTGCACTGTTCTCCAGACATGCCAAACAGAGTCCCTTCTCTGGATTTTGTCCCTTGTTGCTTCCCTCTGCTCTTGAAGTTATTCTTGGGAGTCAACTCCTTCCCTGCTTTGAAGTCTAACCTCAGGTGTCACATTCTTAGAGACCTCCCCTGCTCCCTACCCATTTAAAATGGCAACTTCTGACATCTTTAGCCTTGTATCATGTGTATTTTCCCCCATATCATTTATAACAACCTAACAGGCTATTTTCCTTGCTGCTTTAAGGCCCTTCTCTCTCTGCTATCATGAAAGATTCACAAGGACAAGGAGTTTTTTGTCTGTCTCATTCCTATTCAGTGCTCTATTCCTAGTGCCTACTTACCTATTGTCTCACAAACAGTAGGTACTCAAAAATTGTATGGATCAAATGCATGAATAAATAAGGTTTCCAAACAAAAAAGTACCTAAGAATACCCCCCGCCCACTTTCGTCATGTCAACTCTACTTTGAGATCCTCTCTCAATCCTTCTCTCTTTTAAAATTCCAACACCTCCTTTAACCTTGTGCCTTGCACACAACTAAAAAATATGTGTTGATGAATGGGTTTATAAATTCATTCAGAGACATGAGTGATTGATAATAAAAGAGAAAACTGAGGAGTGTCTGAATTTAGTAGGAATCAAAACCTATTGGCAACTGAATTAGCCATAATCTTGCAGTCCCTGAGACCTCCTTCCAAATAACTGGTATGTTTAACACAAACTTTGGTGATCCACTACCATCATTTTCCCCTCTATTATTTATTTAATGCCTCTCATTAGCATAGCAGGTATTTAAAATTATTATTCAATTTTCACAGCTCTCAGGGGCCAAAGAACATTGATTGTAGAAAAACAAACACATTAAAATTATGAATATTCCTAAAGAAACATACACACATAAATATACACATATTTGCATATACTAGTTGTCAAAAATATATGCTAGCATTGGGCTGGGAAGATGACTCAATGTGATAAATCACATGCTTTGTGTCTGTGAGACCTTGAGTTTGATCCCAAGAATTGAATGGCCCCCTAGAACTACCAGATGTAGATGGGGGCTGGAGAGATAGCACAGCAGATAGGGCATTTGCCTTGCACGCGGCCAACCCAGGTTCAATTCCCAGCATCCCATATGGTCCCCTGAGCACTGCCAGGAGTAATTCCTGAGTGCAAAGCCAGGAGTCACCCCTGTGCATCGCCAGGTGTGACCCAAAAAGCAAAAAAAAAAAAAGAACTACCAGATGTGGCACTGGTGACCTAAACACTGCTAGAAGTTGGTCCTATGAAAAATGAGATGTCAGGACAGTTTCTAAACATGTCCTCACAAACAACCACAATATTTTATATTCTTAAAATAATAAAGTTCTAGAAAATGTCTCAGTCTTGCCAAGTCTTTTATATAGGTTTTTATGGCCAATGAAAGATAATCCTAGATTTAGGCATTTCTAGATCAGTCAAATTGGTTTCTTTTCCAAAGAGACAGGGTGAACTCTACTATTCTCCAGGTATAATAAAAATTATACCTGAATATGTGTAAGGGTGGCTGAGGTCACAATCAGTATGTTCGATTCTATTCTTTGTGTGCATGTATTAATATATATTTTTAATTTTTTTTAATAGTTTATGTTTAATTAGTGAATCAACGTGAGGGTACAGTTACAGATTTATACATTTTTGTGCTCATGTTTCCCCCATACAAAGTTCGATAACCCATCCCTTCACAAGTGCCCATTCTCCACCACCAGTAAACCCAGGGTCCCTCCCACCCTCCCCAGTCCCGTCTCCCCCCACCCCAAACTGCCACTATGGCAGGGTATTCCCTTTCGTTCTCTCTCTCTGATTAGGTGTTGTGGTTTGCAATAAAGGTGTTGAGCGGCCATTGTGTTCAGTCTTAAGGACATCTTCTATTGTAAGTTGAGGAACTTAGAATCCTCTGTGTTCACACCCTTTTGTCCATACTTTTCTCTCCCTCTTTCTTTCTTTCTTTCTTTCTTTCTTTCTTTCTTTCTTTCTTTCTTTCTTTCTTTCTTTCTTTCTTTCTTTCTTTCTTTCTTTCTTTCTTTCTTTCTTTCTTTCTTTCTTTCTTTCTTTCTTTCTTTCTTTCTTTCTTTCTTTCTTTCTTTCTTTCTTTCTTTCTTTCATTCTACTTTCTTCCTTTCTCTTTTTCTCTTTCTTTCATTGGACCACACCCAGTGCTGCTCAGAAACTTATTCCTGCCTCTGAGCTCTGGATAATTCCTGGTTGGCTCGGAAAATCATACAGAGTGCTGGGGAGCTAACCCAAATTGGCTACCTGTAAGGCAAATGCTCTACCCATTCTATTATCATTTTGGCTACAGACACATTTCTCCTACAGCACTGACTCCAATGCTTTCCCTTGGCCAATGGAGAATGGTCATTTTTGGGATGTTGAAAGCATGACTGCAGAGCGTAGAGACTGATAGAAAGTTGGATCAATTAGATATGCAGCAAGATCTCGTGACAGTATCTCACTGAAATAAGTGACTAGCAATAAGGTCATTAGTATGGAAATGTTCAGAAAGGAGGAAAAACAGAACCAAATCTTTCTGTTTCGAAGAAATCAAGTCATTGATTTGCAAATATGTCCTATTTTTTAAAATGCTGTAATCTGGTTTATTAAAGTGATTTGTCTTGGGAAAAATATGTCCTATTATTCAGAGAAAGGAGCCTAATTGTTTCTCAATGGTTCTCAGACTTTAATGTTAATTGGCCTTAATCCCATTGATTCTCATTCTGTTAAATTGTGGTAAAGTCTGTGAAGGGAAAGTAGGAAAAGTTGGGTCTTGAGCATATTGTCTCTTAAGTGAGGACTTAATTATATCAGGCCTCCTGGTCTCCAGGTCTTTGAACTCAGACTGGAATGACACCATTGGCTCTCTTGAGCCTCTAGTATGCCAATTGAAAACCTTGTTACTGTAGGGAAAAATTTATTTTTGAGGGGACATGCCAATGATCAGGAATTACTCCTGTCTTCACACTCAGAAATTACTCCTGGCAGTGCTTGGAGGACCATATGGGGTTTTGGGGAATGGACCTGGGTTTGCTGCTTGCCATGTAAGTTTCCTACCAGCTGGACAATCTATCTAGCCCTGGAACCAATTTTTTTATACTAAACTTGCATCTCTATTTATATGCTTATCAATAATTGTACTGATGCCAATATCTAGATCAAAGTCATCTTGACTCTTTCTTGTTTTTCCTCTTTCTCTTTTGTTATTTGCTATTATAAAGATTGTGAGGACACACACATGCTTGGTGGTGGTGCTTGCACGCTCAGCCACAGTGCTTGTGAAGGGTCAAATGCTTTTTTTTTTGCTTTTTGGGTCAAATACTTTTATTTTGGTGTATGCATGTTTCTTGATGAGGCACTATAGATCACACACTCTGTCCCAGACAACAGAGATACCAGGACCATGCTTGGCACACGTGGGAAGCACTGGGAATCAGTTACTCAACTTCACACTTACACAGTAGGTGTTTCTTGTCACTGAGTCACACCATACCCCATAGGCTCTGTTTTTTTTTTGGAGAATCTTGAATAATAAACACCTAATTAAAAAATCCAGTCCCCTAGTGTTTTGACACTGTATGTTTGTTGGAAGATATACCAAGTTATATCAGAATATTGGTGGCCCAAAGAGTCCCACATAAAAATTAACAATTTGGTGAAGGTGCTAAAATCTGGTATGGATTCATGGTTTCTCTCAACTCTGTACATGAAACCAAGCACTGTTTTATTAACTCACACAGGAACTGTGCTTACTATTTACATGAACTATCTTATTTAAAACTCCCAATGGGTAGTCTTACCCCCAATGAATACTATGCCTATTTTATGAAAGAGAATGTGTAGATTCAGAGAATTTTGATAAGTGAAACACAACATCACCAGCTCCAATTTCTTGGACTTCCAAAAGCAATTTTGGTGTTTTAGGGATATTTGGAACACAGGCAGACACAAGTAAGGCCAAGGTTCTCTCCAAAATAGAAAACTGACTACCTGGAGGTCAATTAAATCATTGCTTGATTCCTGTGAGGGGCTGAAAGAAGATTTCAGACCTATATATAACTGCTAGTTTCCTAAAAAACATACAAAAAGGTTTACTCAGTTTCTCTTTCCCTCAGTGAACATGGGTTATTTACACACTCAGATTTGGAGACAATGTTCAACTTGACCTGTCTAATGTTTGAACCATGGTGGTACATTTTCTGGACAGAAGCAAGAGACAGGCAGTAACTTCTTCAGGATTATCTCAGCCAAAGTGCTGGGCTGGCTATTTTTAGCATGCTAATAGTATTTGTATGTGTTATGTGCACCTCCATATTTCAATTATCGGTTGATACCAGCTTCCAAAAGAGTCTAATGATTTGCGTGTTAGGCAACGGGCTTATCAATTTTAGTTCCATGTGATGTATCAGTCCTTATGCATGCTGGTAGAAATAGCATGATGCAGCAGATGAAAGAAACAGATCTTGGAGTGGTCCAAGTCCACATGTACTAGAGCTTTCTTTGAAGCTCCTATATCTGATTTTAATTTGCCTTTGTTTTAGCACCATACCCAGAGGTATTCAGGGGTTACTCTCAGCTCAGTGCTTGGGGTTGCTCTTAGTAGTGCCCAGGGGACCTTGTAATGCCAGAAATCTAACTTGGGTCTCCTGCATGCAAAGCATGTGCTTAGCCCTTTGCGCTATCTCCCTTCCACTTTTCAAAACAACCCACAATTCCCAGGAAAGTGGAGTATGGTTGTTGCAAAAGCTAAGAAGATCCTCTCTGATCAGATTAAACATTCTGTCACAGAGGTAGAGCTTAAAATGGGAAATTGGCCAAGGAGCGAGCTATGCTGATGCCCAAAGGGCACAGAGAATGTGGGGCAGAGTCAAACAGTTGAATTAACTGGGTCCTCAACCATCAGAATGAAAAATAGCTCTCTAGTTCACTGAGGACATTAGGGTTGCAAAGTTCTATGGCCCTTTTATGGTAGTACTTGATACAATTGCTTAGAAATCATGCGTGTTTATGGCCTTACCCCTTTTCTGTGTTACTTTTCTCACTTCCCTGTGAAACTGCCTCTGCACAAAATCAAAAATCTTTTGGACTGTGAATCTTGAGTTGGTTGGCCTAGCATTCAACCTTTGTGCAAAATAAGGGTTTAGAGTGGTAAAGGAACTGGGACTGGGAATTCCATAACCTCTGGATAGAATTTTGTGACTTCACTGAAGTTGCTTGCAATTCCATGTCACCATTACTATGCATTTGCATTTGATTTCTAATTCTAACCTTAACTCTTCTGAACTGTCCACAATTGGCTAACTTAGATAGGGAAACACTGGGTGGCCAGAAGCCAGGTATGTGTACATGATGGCATCTGTCTGGGTTCCAAATATAGGGGAAACCTGGGGAAGTGGAGATGAGGCAGAAGGAGGAAGGAGGAAGGAGGAAGGAGGAAGAAGGAAGAAGGAAGAAGGAAGAAGGAAGAAGGAAGAAGAGGGCAGATGGCAGAGGCTATTGTTGCTTCCTTTATCTGCGAGACTGTCCTTTCTCTTGGGTTTCCATACCAGGAATGGCAGTACAACATCATTTTAAGGACTCATACATCACATGAAGAAATATTACATCTGTGGGGTGAGTTGGTAGATGGAAGGTGATACAGGGGAGGGGCATGTGAGGGACACTTGGATGGTGAGGTAACTGTGTATATCAAGGCCATAAATTTCAACACCATTGTAAGTACATTACTGTAACTATAAGAAAATAAAAAACAAAACAAAGCAAGTAAGCATACTAAGCAATCAAAGAAATGCTGTCAGGGCACCTGATATGAATCCCTTGAGAAAAGAGAGGCAAGTAGGACCTCTGGGTCCAGATTGGAGCTCTGTGCAGGGAGAGGGGGTGGGTTGAACTTTGAAAGCTGCCTGGTTTTCGCAGGGTTTATGAAGTGGTAGTTTTCAAACAACTGGAATCAAAGCTGCAGTTCACTTCAGTTCGTGAGTTTTTACTTTACTGTGCTTTCCTTTCATTTTGTTAGGGCAAAAATGTTAATGTCCTTCAAGTGGTTTCTCTTAATTAAGTAAATTAAGGTTATCGTGCACCTTTGTACAAGAAAAAGATCATTAGAGGCTTTTTTCCCGAGTCTTCTCCAGTCCTCCCACTTCTCTCATTTAATAGAGCACCAGGACTGCATATTGGGGTGCAAGGCTCAGCTGGGAGAAATGGAAATGAAACAACAGGCTCCCATCCTAGAGATGCCAGGGCCAGAAATGTGACCAAGTAAACAGGTCTAAGTGCTAACCTTAGCCTCCACACAGCGAAGGACACTGCATGCCCCAAGGGACAGCTCAGCATGACTGAGGGGAACAGGCATTCTGGAGGGCTCCTTGTCCTTGGCATCTGGCTTCTCATTTGCATGCCTTTGTGTCTCTTGAGACATACACCACATATAACCACAGTCCCTTCTTTGATTTCCAAAGGAAATTTAATCATCTTTATTGTTCAGTTTAGTGTTTACTGAGTTGGAAAGGCTTCCAAGGTGGGGGTCTCACCCAAAGTCTTCTGCTCCCTCCCTTGCCTTTTCCCTCTTCTCTCCCCTTCAGTTTCTTTTTTCTGGAGGGGGGTTTGTGGGACTGGGACCCTACCCAGCAGTGCACATGGCTTACTTCTGTCTCTATGCTCAGAGTATTTCACCTGGCAAGTATTTGGGGGACCCTATGCGAAGACCAGGATCAAACCTTGTTGGCCTCCTGCAGGCAAATGCCTTACTCCCCTATTTCTCTTGGTCCTCCAAATCTTTTTCTGGGAGGTGGGTCACACCTGGAAGTTTTACTCCAGGATCAAAACCTTGTTGGCCTCCTTCAGGCAAATGCCTTACTCCCCTATTTCTCTTGGTCCTCCAAATCTTTTTCTGGGAGGTGGGTCACACCTGGAAGTGCTCAGGATTTACTCCAGGCTCTGTACTTAGGGATCATTCCTGGAGGTGCTAGGGGACTCTATGGTCCTGGGAATGGAACTTGGTTTGCTGTGTGTGAGGCAAGCAAATTCACACCTGTACTATATCTCCAATTCCATCTTCTCTGCTTTTTACTCTCTTCCCTCCATGATCAAATTCAGCTTCTTTTGCTATTTTTTCTCACTATTAGATAGCGTAAGACAAAGGGACCCAAACTAATTTGGTCTCCCATTCCATCTTCAGAAAAAAAGGGACTCTATAATTCCCTGGAAATACAGATTCTTTAAGTAAACAGAAAGTACCCCTCCAAATGTACTCAAGGCTACTACCCTATCCACCATCCCATTACTCCTTTCAGAAACACAAGTACTAAATCATACAACCACAGAAAAAATCTGTCTTTGGTATACCAGTAGCCACCATCTCCAAAAGAACTTTGGAGTAGTGAATTTGTTTGGTTTGATTTTGGTTTGGGTTTGGGGCCATACATGGTATTGCTCAAGGCTGACCCCAGCCTCTGTACTTAGAAATCACTCCTAGTAAGACTTGGAGCATTTTATGGGATGCCTGGAATTGAACCCAAGATGGCTACACGCAAGGTACCTTACCTATTGCACTATCTCTCTGGCTTAAATAGATATTTGTTTTATTGCTAGATCATGTGTCTGTGTATTTGCCCATAATACTGATGGAATAGCTGAGGTAATAACCACCTAACAATGCAAGAGTGTTTCTGAGAACCAGGCACACATTCTTTTTATACCAGTCAGACTTTCTCTTCTTTTTCTTTTCTCTTCTTCTCTTTTCATTTTTCTTTTCTTTTTTTCTTTCTTTTCTTTTCTTTTCTTTTCTTTTCTTTTCCTTCTTTTCTTTCCTTTACCTTCTTTCCTCCTCTCTCCTTCCTTCCTTCCTTCCTTCCTTCCTTCCTTCCTTCCTTCCTTCCTTCCTTCCTTCCTTCCTTCCTTCCTTCCTTCCTTCCTTCCTTCCTTCCTTTGTTTTGTCTCTTTTTCTATTTATTGCCACACCCAGTCATGCTGGAGGCCTACTCCCAGTTCTTTGATCAAGGGCTGCCCTGATGGAGGCTAAGAGAACTAAGTGGTATCAAGGATCAAACGCAAGGCCTCACACATTCAAGGTAAGTGCTGTACTATTGAGCTATATCTTCATCTCACCTCCTTCCCCAGAGTTGCTTGTTTCTTTGTTTTTCATTCAGTACACTCTCTTCTTAGTAGTATCTGTGCCAATTGCACAAATTCTGATGTGGAATCTTCTGAATGATGTATGAGCTTCTTTGTTATTTCCCAGGTTCCATCCTTCTCTAGGTTCTAAGGAGCAAATCCCAATTCCTGAAGAGTTGGAAGTTCTAGGAATGTAGCAAAATACCTTTCAGAAGCCAGGAGCCTTTACTAGCTTGTTTGATGTGTGTTTGCCACTTTTCAAATCCCACTTTCACAGTGGCTGAAAGGAAAGATGTTGGGTATGGAGGAATGTAAAAGGCTGTGGAACGGCCTATATTACAGATCTCCCATGCATCCCTTCCCTCTGAATATTGCTTCCATTACAGTGGTGGCACACACGCTTGCCTGGAGTGCTCAGACATTTGGTGGTGGTGTTTGCCAGGGTTCTCAGTCTTGAAGTTTTGTGCTCACACATCCGTGGGTCTGGTGTAGCCAGAAATCATTTGCAGCACTGAGGAGTTCCAGAGAGCAGAGCTTGCGGGATCACTCTGTGTATGTAAGGGGACCAGGGATAGAACTCTTGGGCTCATGTGTGTGAAGCAGTTGCTTTAGTCAAACTTCCGACCCTGAAGTTTGCTTCTGGGAAACCATATGATGCCAGGGATAAAATCTCCTAGCCCTGAAGTTTGCTTCTTGACATGCTTGGAAAACTATGTGGTACTGGGGATCAAACTGGGATCAACTGTACACAGGACATATGTGTTCATTCCTGTACTATCTCTCTAATGCCGGGTTATATTTAAAAATTTATTTTGGTATTTGGGCCACACTCCATGGTACTCAGGACTTATTTCTTGCTCTGGGCTCAGGGATCTCTCCTGGCAGCACTCAGGGGACCATACGGTTTTCTGGGGATCATAGGCTAGTCAGCCAAGTACAAGGCCAGCACCTATCTTCTATATTATATTCTAAGCCTCCAAAAGTTTTGACGTCCCAATCAACGCAAGGGAACCCCAGGGGCTTGTGAATCTCGGCCAATTGATCAGGCAGGGACTTTGAAAGCAATGTGGCTTGAGATGAGTGTAGCATCAAGAACCATACTTGGATGTACGTGCTGGCCTCCAGGATGTGCCTGGTGGTATTCGGGGTGCATAGAGTGCTAGAGATTGAGTTCATCCCTCAGGCATGCCAGGCATGTTCTTTAGTGCTTAGTTATCTCCCCAGTGCCCTGAGAATTTAAAATAAAAAATACCAGGTATCACCCTACCACAGTGATCAAGGCAGGCAACCAAATACTGGGTTTGTTCAAAAAAGACCTGTTCTTCCTCTTGCAGAAAGAATGCCTGCCTCTGAATTCTGTGTGCAGAGAGACGCTGCAGAGCTCGAGGAGGCCCGCAGAGATAGTGAATGCAGATATGGTCACTCCGGGCTCTGAAATAGATATGTTTAGAAAAAAACACAAATAAATGTGATTTTTATGCAACAAAGAATAAATGTACGGAAATCATTATCCTGAAGAGTTAGTGTAAGCTGAAAGTATGTATAAATACCTTTATAAAAGGGTTAGATGCATTCATAAATTTATGCATAGCTGGTTACTAAGGGCAACTAGAATGCTTTCATAGCAGGCTGGAAACAGAGGAGACTAGAGATCAGCTCATCTCTTTCCCTACAACCCTCTTCCCCAGCCTCTGTGGTGAAGGGGTGTCACCCAAAGAGAAGATTAGATGGGAAATGGGCGGTTTCTGATGATCTTTTATGTAACCCCCCACCCCACCCTACCCCATACCCATCCCCAATGTTTTTCTCCACAGCTAAGTTTTTAGAGAGGGAGAGGGGAAATCTAACTTAAAGCCTCTTTTTGATTGGCTAGAGAAGCCACATAGACTCTATGGAGGAATTGAGGGGGTGTGTAGAAGACAACAATGCAAAAATAGAGAAGGAAAAGAACCTATGCTTCCTTTGAAGAGATCAGTGTGTATTAAGGACCATGTTCTCCCTCTGTCTCACTCATTCTTTCTTTTTTCATTTTTATAAGGGTACCGGGATTTGCAATACTGTTAATCATATTTTTCATGCAGACATCATTTCAACAAGGGTGATATTTTCAACTGAGAAATATTACAAGTGTGCATAATAACATATTGTAGCACCACAGCATTTGCCATGGGGATAAAGAAGAGATGAGTTCTATGAAGAAAGAAAGAAGGGAGAAGGGCAAATTAGCTGTGAAGGAACCTGGCACAAGTGGCAGCATTTGGCTCAAACCAGTTTAAGAGGGATTGGTTAGCCCTACCATCATCCTCCATTATCTGATAGACTATCGTGGCCCTTCTATCACCCTTGTTGGCCCCCAGAATCAGTTTAGAGTTCAAGGTCTTGGGTTAGCTCAATGGGCTGAGAACACGTTTTGCAAGTAGGCCTGGAGGAGACCCAGGTTTGATCCCCTATGTCACATATGATCTCCACTTCTAGGAGTGACTCCTGAGCACCTAGTCAGGAGTAGCTCTTAAGGACTGCTGGGCATTGCCCAACATGTCCCCTCCAACAAGGAAGTAATAAAGACTTCATGTTCCTTCAGAAACAACTCACATAGGAATCCCTGGAGTTATGTGTCGCAGCAGTCCTCCTCAGAAACCAACGCTGACTGCTCCATGTCTCAAAGAGGAAATGGAGACTGGAGAGATGAATAAGTGGACTTCACAGGTGGCACAATGATTTCTCATCGGAGCAGGTTTCTATGACACACACTGCGCTACCTTGCCATAGAGGCTGGTTTAGCACAAGCAGCTGGGTCCTCTCACAACCCACACAGCTGCCCCTTGCTGAGGACCACAGCTAGCCAATTCCTATCAGAGTGAAAAGGGTCTTGCTAATTCAAAATCCTTTGCTGTGAACAAATAAAAGGCAGATGCAGACCCTTCCAGGACACTTGGCTTGACAAGCAGTCCTTTTGCCTAAGGCTTCCGCTGGGTGCCACACATGGGCCAATCTGATCAACCCTACATGATGTCCCTGACTGGGTTGAAGAGTCTGTGGGACTAATCAGGGAAACAGCACTGGCAAGTCACTGCTACTGCCAAATGCTCCCCACCCAGTGCTGCCCAGCCCTGGGTGATGGCATTTCAGGGTAGAAGATATTTCGTTGTTGAATTTTTCTCCTGAGCTTAAAGTCTGCAAAGTGGGGTAGAATTCCTCAGGCTGTAAGACAGTTCATAAACATAAGATGTTATTATCTCACTATTAAATAAGCAGTATGACTATTAAGTTTTATTGGAAAAAATGAATCAGCTTCCTTCAAGCGGCTGGAAGTTCTCAAATGAGGTGCCAAACTTCAGTTTTAGTGCCTGTTGGATAAATAGCTCACTCAGCAGCCTTTCTCCTAGCGGAAACTTCCAGCTTCTTAGCGGAACCTTCCAGCTTCCCCTTCTGGAAGGTTCTTCCAGAAGCTTCACCTCTTCTACAAGTGTCTTTGCAGGTAAGAGCAGTCAGCCTTATCCCTCTACAACTATTCAGGATACATCCAAAACCAGGTGTCAGCCTATTTTCCTCCCTGACCTATGTGACTTCACTCTCTCGCCCTCTCTCTCTCCCTCTCCCTCTCTCTCTCCCCCTCTCTCTCTCTTCAACTACCTATCAGAATTGTGAGCAATAATTAATAATAACAACAAAACCCTGGTACCTGATCCATCCATGCTTCCGGTTCCATCCTTCTGCTATTTCTACTGGCCCAGAAAATGAGATTGAATCAAAAGGTTTGGAGGTGGGAGGGATTTTTAAACTCCCTCCACCAATACCAGTCCCTGGAATTCACCCAGATAGCTTAATTTCTTTCTAGCAAGTGTCATCAAAAATTCCTTGTTAATTACAAATAGCCTTGACAAGGAGAGGAGAACACATAACACTTGCTGCTAAAATGGAAATGTGAATGTGCTTGCCATGTCTTTACTCAGTGCAAGAGAAGTGTGAATAAAGGGAAGAAGATACACGCAAACACATCCCACACTTTAATGGAACGGAGGTTCACCACCATATGTAAGTGTCAAATGGATTCTAGTTTTTCATTGTCTATTCTGTCTCCCTCTCCCTCCCTTTCTGTCCCTCAGCCTCTCTCATCCCTTCCTTTGCCCGTCAGGGAAACTCTCCATGGGACTGAGCTGCTGTGTAAAGCTTGAAATGAAGGTGGGGGAAAGCTAGGTAGCAGGATCCAATATGTGCTGCAGGTACTAGTGAGAGGAGGATTTGCCTCTTTTATAGAGCCTAACAGATTATTGAATCATCAACCTCTGTCTCCTATTGAATCATCAACCTCTGTCTCCTGTGCAACACCAGAAGCTTTTGTCTCTTTGTTTGAACCTTTCAGTACTGTTTCTGTTTCTCACACATTCCCTCCACTTTGGGGAGTATGTTTTTATTTTTCACTTTATTTTTAAATTTTATTTTAGTCGCTGCAATTTACAATACTGCTAATGATAGGGTTTCATGCATACAACATTCCAACCCCACATCCTGCACCAGTGTTCCATCCACTTCAAAAAACCATGACTATTTTTTACAGCACTTTGGGGTTTGCCAAGACACAGCCAGGCGATAGTATAGCTGATAGGGTGCAGGCTTAGTATAGGCCTGACTTGGGTTAGAAATCCAGCACCACAAGATCCCCCAAGCATCTCCAGATATAATCTCATAGGTGTTATCTACTACAAATCCCCCTGGATGTGATGCTAAAGACCCCCAACATTTATGGGTGGTCTGTGTAAACCCTGGCGTGGCAGGACCTGAGCAGCACCGGACCCTTGGGGTTTTGCATTGAATCACCAGCCTGGCTAGTTAAGAATTGTTGGTGGCCGGGGCCGGAGCAATAGCACAGCGGGTAGGGCATCTGCCTTGCACGCGGCCGACCCGGGTTCGATCCCCGGCATCCCATATGGTCCCCCAAGCACTGCCAGGAGTAATTCCTGAGTGCAAAGCCAGGAGTAACCCCTGAGCATCGCTGGGTGTGACCCAAAAAGCAAAAAAAAAAAAATAAAAAGAATTGTTGGTGGAGCCTCTGCCCCTACACCCTTAAAGCACTGCTTGGGAGACACCCACCACAAAAAATGGAACAGAGAGTTCCTGTATACTTTCTTTCACTCTACAATCTGTTTCTTTAACTACTAATGTCTTACATTAGTGTGAGATATTACTTATAATAAATGAACCAATAATGATGCACTATTATTTTTTATAGGAGCCATCGTCAGGCATGCTGGCTGAGGCAGGATGGCATGGTTAGCTGAAGCTGGAACTCAGGCTGCACACACTGCCACTTAAACTGTATCTCTCAGCCTCCTTCCCCTCACAGTGACGCATTTTAGAAATTCCAGTTTACAGTTTACATTTACATTTACTCCTTATATTGTACAGCTCCCTGGTTTTTGACAAATGTGTAGTGACATGTATTCATCATTACAATACCATTCAAAATAGTTTTACTGTCCTAAAAATCCCCTGTGACTCATGTATTTGTGCCTCCCCCTCAATCCCAGTCCCTGGCAACCACAAAGAATTCTTTTTTGACTCTACAGTTTTATCTTATCTTAAATGTGGTCGAGTTTTAAGAATGCCATCTTTTTATTTTGGGGCATGCATTTAAGTGATGTGCATGTTTTCTCTTTTCTTCTTTTTTAATTACTTGAGTGCTCATTTCTTTTCATTGCTAAATACTATTCCACTGTCAGGATTGTGTCAGGGTTTCTCTATTTTACCTATTTATCTGTTGAAATTTATCTTGACTTCTATGTTTTGGCAATTATGGATAAAGCAGCAATAAGCATCGTGTGCAGTTTTTGTGTGCACAAAATTTTCCCACTCATTTGGAAAATTCTAAGAAGTCTATTTGCTAGGTCCTTTAGTAAGCCAATACTTAACTGTGAGAAAAGGCTAGACTTCCTTCCTAAGTGACTTTGCATGCCCCAGGCAATGAATGAGAATTCCTGTTGCTATACCTCCTTGCCAGCATTTGGCGTTAATGTTTTGGATTTTAGCTATTCTAATAGGTGATAGCTTGGTTGTTTTCATTTGCAATTCCCTAATGACTCAGGATGTTGAGCATCTTTTTACATGCTAATTTGCCATCTGTATATCTCCTTTGAAGAGGTGTCTTTTCAGATCTTTTACCCATTTTTAAATTGGGTTGTTTTCTTATTGTTGAGTTTTAAGAGTTCTCTTATAATTGGATGTCAGTCCTTTATCAGCTATGTGCTTTGCAAATATTTTCTCCCAGTCTGTGACTTGTCTTTTTATTTGCCTAATAGTATCTTTCACAGAGAAGAAGTTTTAATTTTAATGAAGCCCAACTTACTATTTTTTCCCTTCGGGACTAGGCTTTCTGTGCTGTATCCAAAAAGCCACCACTAAAAAGCAAGGTCACCTAGATTTTTCTCTTATGTTCGTTATCTTGTAGAAGTTTCATAGGTTTGAATGGTAAGGGTCTAAGATCCATTCTGAGTTAAAACTTCATGAACGATAAGTTTAGCATCTAGGTTCACCTTTTTTTTAGTTTGTGAATGTTCAGTTGCTCCACCACCATTTCTTAAAGAAAGAAGTTTTCTCCATGGATTTGTCTTTATCACTTGTCAAATTTCAGTTGTCTGTATGTATTTGTGTGAGTCTACTTCTGGTAGCCCTTCTCTTGTATTTGTCCATTTGTCTATTCTTTTGACAATGACACACTTTTATTTCAAGTTCCGATGTTGGATGGTATTACCCTCTGACTTCTTCCTTTTCTTCTTCTTCCTCCTCCTCCCCTACTCCTTTTTCTTTTTTCCTGAATAATATGGAGTTGGCTTTCCTGAGTCTTATGCCCTTTCCCACAAACCTTAGAATCACATTTGTCAATATCTACCTAGTAACCCTCTGGGATCTTGATTAGAAGTGAGCTGAATCTATAAATCAAAATGGGAACATCTTTGCAACCTTGTTTATGAGAGAAAATGATCTGGGGGTTTCCTTTCTTATAATGTTTTTCTTTGGATTTATATGAGGATAGCTCTGACCTTCTAGAAAAAAATTTAAGAAGTATTTCCTCTGCTTCTATTTTCTTTCTTTTTGGGGGGACCATGTTCTACCCCAGTAGCATTGGGGCTTCCAGAGCTACACTCTGGGTGCTCCAGAGGTTATGCAGTGCCCGGAAATGATCCTTGCGCCCTATGTCTGCATGCGTGCATGCACTCAAGGCTACTGAGCTGTCACCCCAGCCTTGCTTCTATTTTTATGAAATACTAAGAATCGATATTTCTTCCTCGAGTGTTTGAAAGTTTTCACCAATGAACACCTGAGTCTATTGCTTTCCTCTGGGAAAGTTATTAAATACTCTTTTTTATAGTTAGATAATATTGTGACAACAATAATGTTAACTCGTATGGTATAGATGTACACAATTATTGTACCTACTCACTTTAAAATCTTTACAGACCCTTTATTTTATTTATTTATTATTGAATCACTGTGAGACCCTTGCAAAGCTGTTCATGATTAAGTTTCAGTCATACAGTGTTCCAACACACATCCCTGCACCAGTGCTGGGAAATTTACACACCTTTTCAGGTGCTGTATTTCTCTTAGTGTGAGTTTGGTAAATGTATTTTTCATCTAAGTTACCAAAACTATGACAATAGAGTTGATTATTATTCTCTCTTAAATGTTTATGGGATTCCCTCCCCCTTTTACCAATTCATTTCTTTGCTCAAATATTAATTATTGAGTATTTGCTATTAAATAACTGATTTTACAGATATTTGAGTATTGGGATGTGTTAGTGATGTAGGTAGGTAGCCAGAGAAGGAATCCTATGGCAATGGAAGTCCTAGGGAGCAGTAAAACCACCTAGTCCTAAGTCCATCGGGACCCACCTTGTGAGCACAGGAACTGAGTCCTAATAAAACTTTCACCTGGCACCAAGAAACCCAGAGAAGAATGGACACCCCCACCACCTTTGCTCCAGCAGGAACAAATGCCAGGAAAGGAATTTCAAAGAGAACCATGGACCACTCCAAACTTTACCACTCTAGCAAGGGACTTTTACCTTGGTCTACTAAGCTTCTAAACCCCAGGTGGGGGCAGGTTGGAGAAACCCTATAAAAGCCACCTTAAACAGAGGAAAATTATACTTGTGCTGCTCAAGTCCACATGGCCAAGCATACATGTCACCCTGAATCTCCCCTCCTGAGATGTGTATTGGGACTCTCTCTTTCTGGGTCTTAATAGAAGACTGTGTACTCTCTTTCACTCTCTCTCTCACTCACTTTCTCTCCCTCCCTCTTCTTCCTAAAAGACTCCAAATAAAATCTGTTTTTGTACTTCACTTCTTTTTTTTAATTTATTTTTTTTTAATTAGTGAATCACCATGAGGGTACAGTTACAGATTTATACATTTTTGTGCTCATGTTTCCCTCATACAAAGTTCGAGAGCCCATCCCTTCACCAGTGCCCATTCTCCACCACAAATAAACCCAGCATCCCTCCCACCCCACCCAATCCCATCTCACCCCACCCCACACTGCCACTGTGGCAGGGTATTCCCTTTTGTTCTCTCTCTCTAATTAGGTGTTGTGGTTTGCAATAAAGGTGTTGAGTGGCCATTATGTTCAGTCTTTAGTCTACATTCAGCATGCATCACCCTTCCCCTGCATGGCCTCCAACCACATTTTACTTGGTGTTCCCTTCTCTGTCTGAGTTGCCCTCTTCCCAGAATGTGAGGCCAGCTTCCAAGCCATGGAGTCAACCTCCTGTTTACTTCACTTCTTATCTCCTCCCAAAATTCTTTTTTTGCAAATAGGACAAAGTACCTGGAACCTGGGTAAGGCCTAGGACTGGCCTTCCTTTCCTGCAAATAACAATTCCTCACTTCATCCTGAGTCCTTCCAAAGAAATTGGATGGTGGGGATTAACTTCTGTGCCAAGAAGGCCAAATGAGCTTCAGATTTATTCTGCCATCAGGAAAAATCTAATACAGAAAGCCCACATCACTTCCATGAATATAGGACGCACAGTATTGGGAAAGAGGGAGCCTGTGAAAAGAGTTTGACAAAGAGGAGGTAGAGGGACAAAGAAATGGCACAGACATAAAAAGAGAAGGCCAAGGAAATGACTTACAGGGAACTATCAAAGGAGGACATCAGGTGTGTGACAATAGGGGCTCATCGCAAACTTTATCACCTCTTTATCAGCCTTCCCAGCTGCTTCCAGGGTGGCAGAGGCCTGGGGTGGGACAAAGTGACTGTCTCTCTCCTTTTTCTCAAATGAGCAACCCATGGGGGCCCACTGACTTCATTAGGTACTATAATAGTAAGGCTGAAGATAGTGTGACAATGTCCCCTTGGAATTTGCATTATGATGAGAAAGATTGACTTTGAACAGTCATATCAAGCAATTGCAGTTGTGGCAAGTTCTAAAGGGGGAAATAACCAGCAGGGAAGAGAACATATTTAGCAAGGGTGGGCAGAGAAAGTCTCTCTCAAAAGGTGACATTTTAGCTGAAAACTAAAAACTGAGAAGAATCCAGCCTTAAGAGACATAAGAAAGGACATTCTAGGCAAAAGAAATTATATACATATGCAAAAAATAAGACTCAAGAAAGAGTTCAGCACATAGGAGGAAATGAAAATAAAGCATGTGTAAGATACGGGACGACCTTATAAGTCATGGCAAAGAATTTGGCTTTTATTCTATGTCAAATGAGAAGCTTTTGAAGGGTTTGAAGCAGGAGAGTGACGTGATCTGATTTACATATTAAAAAGATCACTGTGATCTTTCCTCACTGTTGGGAGCAAAATAGAATGGAAAATGGAAGAGAACAAGATCTATGGTTAAGGAAAACTGGAGCAAGTGCAGTTTTCCAGGCAGAAGGAATTGGGTGATTGCACTTGAGCAAGGGAGGTGGTGTTAGATGAGATGGAGAGAAATAAAAATGAATGAGTGAATGAATAGGCACATATTTTGTCCAGCATTGGACATTTCCAAGTGATGTCAGTGGGCATTCTCACTGCCTCTACCTGGTTACAGAATGATGCTTTATTATATATCCAGTTTGAGAGTTTCTTCTTCAAGACTCAACTGCCCAGTAGCCACAAAGTCATGTTGTTGGTTCCTTATTTTAAAACAATAATAGGGGAGGTGCAATTATAGTTCCCTAGGTCCACCAAAGACTACACTATCCTTTTCTAACAGACGTTTCAACATTCTGAACACATTCCAAATAGTGCATACCCCGAGGATGGCTGTACTCATCTCTCCCAGGTGGGTGACATTTAGAATGATTATTGTTCAGCAGCATTCGGGCTTTCACTAAGTGGTACGACAGAAGGAAGAACTTTGACTATCAGCATGATTAGACAGTGGAATGGATTGCCAGAGGAGGTTATGAAGGTTCCTTCAGCCAGACAAGTTTCTGAAATATGAAGACATTATGTATAAACGTGAGCAGCATCATTATCCTCTAAAGGTGGGGAGAGAAAGCAATTCAAGCAACAAGGGCAGTAAGGTGGAAGGACACTGTCAATGCTAGGTCATGGGTGACTGCCAAACAACACAAACCAGAGCTGCCAACCTTTCCAGGCCAGCAGGTGAATTGAGTAGGTAGAATGAATGACCAGGGAGCTAGTTAGTGTGAGTTATGAGGGTGAATTCAATGTCTGAATCTAGATTGCAAAGCCAAGCTGAAGGACATTTTTAATTTCTGGAGTCTGAATAGATGGGGAAGAATAAAATTGCAGAAGTTCAGACTAGTGTCAAGAGAACCCCCTTCTAATGGTAGTGTTGGCCTAGCTGGTCCTCAAGTGATCAAGTAAGAGGCAAATAGGCAGAGATAAAATCAGTGGAAAGAGCACCTCCTGAATCAGAACATCTGAGTGGGTCCACAATATGCTCTGGCCAGTATGTGCCAATGGGCTCTTGAAGTGACATCCATCTGCCCTCTGCCCTGGTTTGAAAGTTCAAGGAGAGAGGCTGAATTTTTCACAACCTTTCAGCACAGCACAAATGCCTCTGGAGAGATGAAAAGGCATTGTGTGATCTACTGCTCCTATTCTTCACATTTTATTGTTAGGTGCACATCCTTGTGACTTGGGAGATAAACCAGAAGTAAAATAATGTTTAATAAGGTCACCATGAAAGTGTATTTTTCTAGCTCTGCCTCTGCCTACATGTGACCTTCTTTAAAGACTTTCACCAGGGCCTGTAGAGATCGTATAAGGATATACAGTGCTTGCATTGTATGAGATATCCCGGTTTGCTCTCCTGCACTGCAGATTCCCTCAAGCACTGCCAGTAGCAACCCCCAAGCACTGTCAGTTGTGACCCCAACACCCCCGAACAAATAATAAAATGAATAAAAATAAAAGACTTTCACCACGCAACTATTTCTGTACTCTTCGGAGGTCTGTGAGGTACATTTATTAATTCTCTCACCTCCTCAGTGACTTTTATCATTCTCTCCTTTCTCTATCTCAGGGTAGCAGGTAGTAATCTGCTGCCAAGTCTTCTACTGACCATAACAAAGTTATTGATTCATTGAATGCCTCCTTCTAAGGTCACAAAACTGTCCCCCCACCCAACTGAAACTACAAAAGTCAATGCTTCTATTGTGGCCATGCATACAATGCCTACCTGAGATACTAGTGAAACAGTCCTTTAAGTTAACACTTACTCCTATAAAGCCCTCACAGAGATGCTTTGTATCCAGGCAAACCTGGCTTCAAAACCAGTACCACATAGAAACCCTTAAGCCCAGCCAAAGGTTCCAGGAGTAAGCTCTGAGTTACTCTGAAACCAAAAATAACAAGTAAATAAATACTTCCAATTAGGACCCATGTATAAGTGCTGACAGCAGGATCAGAAGATAATCAGATTATGTCCCTGGTAGGTATTGTTTTGTTGTTGTTATTTATTTGTGTGTGTTTCTAGCAAGATTTCCTACTCCATTTCAAATGGTTATGGCTCTTTTTGGCCTCGAATCTAAGTATGTGAATTAGAGCTGGCCAATCACAAAACATCAGTTTACCTAGCAACTGTGGTTAGACTGGATGATGGTCACATGACAAAAAAGGCCAATCAGAAATGCTCTCTCTTAAACTCTGAAGGAAAGGACTTGTTTGGTAAGTAGTGGCTGTTAATAGCCATGTTTTCCATCACTCTTCAAATAGTGAGAAGATGAGACAAATGGGGAAAGAGCAGGGACAAGCAGAGATGTGACCCAGACACTGAGAGCTCTGGTAATGAGTGTCTAACCCCAGCACCTTTGAAGAGTTCATTCACTTTCTTCCCAGATATTGCAAGCAATACAATCTTTTGATCTTTTTTTTAAAAAAGCTTAAATTTTGGTTGAGTTAACTTTCTGTTCTTTCTAATTAAAAAGTGTCCTGATTAATTACAACTTCAGAGTTATACTCAAGATCTTCCCCCTTTCAACATCTAGGAGGGACTGTAGGTACTCATTCTTTCTTTCATTAAGATGAGATCTTCCTTAAGACGCTTTTGTGGGCTTAAAAATGAACAATTCATCAGTGAACCTATCTCCTAGACTCTCCAGACAGACATGACTTACATGAATCCAATTTAGGCTGCCAAATTGGGTCCCATTCATATAACCATTCACTAATTTAGCAAATACTTATTGAGACCTAACAAAAATATGTTAGAACTATGAGATCCAGGAACTCAGAATATTGAAGTGAATAAAACACCCATTTTACTCTCATGAAACTTGCATTCTGATGAGAAATAGCTAACAAAAATGATCTGTATAGTATAACATAATCAATACTCTGAAGAAAAATAGAGCAGGATGACAAAAAATGAAGTAATTGAATACAGTGATCTTTTTTGTGGTTGTTCTCGGGATGCACAGCCAGCAGTGCTTGGGTGATATCCTGTGCTATGGACTGAACTCCAGAGCCTCACACATGCAAGGTATGTATGTGCTCTACCAGTTGAGCCGCTTCCCTGGCCCAAGTATGGTGATATTTCCGGCAGTAAGTTCTGGGAAGTTTTTCCGTAAGCGAACAGTTCTCAATGAAGTGAAGATATGAGCTATCTAAATAATTGGAAGACAAGCACTTTATTTTTTTTAATTTTTTTAATTTTTATTTTATTAAATCACCATGTGGAAGATTACAATGCTTTCAGGCTTAGGTCTCAGTTATACAATGCTTAAACAACCATCCCTTCACCAGTGCCCATATACCACCACCAAAAAAAAACCCAAAAAAACAAAAAAACAAAAAAAAACCCCACACAGTACACCTCCCATCCCGCACTCCCACCCCCCGCCTTGTAACTGATAAGTTGCATTTTACTTTCTGTTTACTTTGGTTACATTCAATATTTCAACACAAACCTCACTATTGTTGTTAGGAGTACCCCACTAGAGTCAGACCTACTGTGAAGACAAATGAGGTCACGCGGCCGCAGTAGCGGCTGCGCGGTATTGAATTTCTGCACTTTAACAACTAAGTCCAGGGAGATTTCTTCCAGATATTGGATCATTGCAGGCTTCAAAACCCAATCTGTGGTCATCATAATATGGCAGACACCGCACCCTTCATCCCCGGAGAGAAAGAGGAGAGAGAGAGAGAAATACCTTTCCTCTCCTGGGCGGGCACGGGGCCGAGGCTTAGTTCTCAAGCTGGAGACATTCTGCGAGGAGTTGCCCATGCCGAAAGAGGTTTTGCAGGGTCTGGATTCACGCTCGAGCAGCTGCGGAGAGCAGGAAGACAAGCACTTAAGGCTAGAGAAGGATGCGATTCACAAAGGTCTAGAGGAGGTTGGTATATTTGAAAAAAGCAAAGCAGGCCCATGAAGTGAGGTGAACTGCAGGAAACTCGGTAGGAAATTAAACCAGAGAGGTATTCATGGACCAAATGGCAAGTCACCTTGGTGGTTGGGGTAAGAACTTTACAGATTTTCCTAATTGTGATGGGAAGTTATCAGAACATTTTGTTCTAGAGTGTCAGATTAGGACCCTCTGCGCCTAAAGACTTTGATTCCAGAGATCTAACACATTCGGGCATCCAGCGCAGCATCTGATAGCAATGCACTGGGACTGCGAACTGGGCTACAACTCTGTGCTGCTGGGGGTGGATTTGTTTCCTCCTCACCCTGTCTTCCTGCACGGAAAGCGGCGGGCTGGCGGCTCCCACGTGGCAGGCGCCATCTTCTAGACTCCAAACCCAGAGGTATTCGGTTTTTACTTTTGGGGCTCCCAGGAACTCATGGGAAGGGGGCGTAACCGGCACACCCTCGGCCCAGATCAATCCGGAGCCGCTGAGCGCGAATCGGACCCTCTGCGCCTAAAGACTTTGATTCCAGAGACGTCTTACAGCAATGCACTGGGACTGTGAGCTGGGCTATGTAATTTCTGGCAGAATTTTCCCTGGACTTTATACAGAAATCTAAAACAGCGCGGACACTGCTGCGTCCGCGCGACTTAACATTTATAATTGTCAGCAATGTGAAACGGTTCCTTTTGAACAGGTCTGACTTGGGGGGGAAACTCCAAATAATAACAGTAAGTTTTTGTTGAAATATTGAAGGTTTTTAATGTAGCAGCCACCTCTCTGGACTGTGAACTAAGCAAAAGCCCCACGCTGGCCGACGCGGCGTGGCGTACACCATGCTATGAGGCGCTGGAAGGGGGATGATGGGGAAAAAGAAAAAAAAAGGGAAAAGGAAAAAGGAAAAAAAAAGAGAGAGAGAGTTATGTACTTGTAGCAGTGGGGCTACATATCTCTTCATTTCCAGCAATGAAAAACTAATTATCAAATGTAGTAGCTCTGTCTCTCTTGGGTGGAAACTCCAACAACTATAGTGAGTTTTGTGTTGAATTATGGAATGTAATCAAGGTAAAGAAAAAATGAAGTGAAATTCATTAGTTATACAGTAGGGGGTAGGGGGTGGGGGCGGGGGGTATACTGGGGTTTCTGGTAGTGGAATATGGGCATTGGTGAAGGGATGGGTGTTTGAATATTGTATAACTGACATATAAACCTGAGAACTTTGAAACTTTCCACATGGTGATTTAATAAAAAGTTAAAAAAATAAAAAATAGAGTGTCAGATTAACCTTTTACATCCCTTTGTCTATGGACTGTAAAAGTTGAGATTGGAAACAGGTAGCCCAGCCAGGAGATAACCCTCATGTAATGATAATAGGGTGGCTGCAGTGAAGACATTGAAGTGTAAGTGGACCAAGTTAATAAAATTTACTGACGATTGGATGTGTCATGTGAGAGAGGGTTAAGGAACATTCAAAAAAAAAAGAAAGAGAGGGACAGACATAGAATGACTGCATTCATCTGTGGAATATAAAGTAACATAATGGAAGACTAACATGCAAGGATAGTAGAGATAAGGACCAGGAGGGTTGCTCCATGGTTTGCAAGCTGGCCTCACATGGTGGGGGAAAGGGCAGATGAGACAGAGAAGGGACCGCCAAGTAAAGGATGCTTGGAGGGCTCACTTGGGATGGGAGATGTGTGCTGAAAGTAGAATATAGACTGAACATGATGGCCACTTACTACCTGTATTGCAAACCATAACACCCCAAAAGAGAGAGTAAAAGGGAATGTGCCTGCCACAGAGGCAGGGGTGGGGGGAATGGGGTGGTGGTGACAGTAGGGATACTGGGAAAATTGGTGGTAGAGAATGGGCACTGGAGGAATGGGATCATTGTGTGACTGAAACATAAGCATGAAAGTTTGTAAGTCTGTAACAGTACCTCACAGTGATTCATTAAAAAATTAAAAAAATAAAAAAGTGAACAAAAAAGGGTGATTCCACATGTTTTGTGACTTGAACCACTAGGTGAATCAAGAGGACTGATTTGTTGAGATGGGGGAAGAGTGGGAAAACCACAGATTAGGATATGGGGAAGTCACAAGCTTTGTCTGAGACATGTTAAATTTGATATGAGGGAAGGAATCCAAATGGAGATATGAAGTCTAGGGAAAAGAAATATATGTCCAACAAAGAGTTATAAAGTATTTGGATGAAAAAACGGAGGGTGCCCTGAGAAGCAAAGAGAGTCGTAATTACACCCATGCAGAGCACATCACACTGTCAGTACTTGAAGGAGAGCAAATACATTTCCTTTTCCCCTTCATTATCTTCCCAACCAGGGTCTGGCAGAAATTCAAGCTATATTAATAGGAATGGGTTTTGTTACTGTAAATTAAGGTAGATAAAGGGACAGAGACTCTTCTAGCATAACAATTCACCAGAGGCATGCTAATAGAATGTTGGTATTAACAGTGTGGAATGTTTAGCTCTTTCATGGTATTGAACAAGGCTAGACTTTGGTCAAGATCTGTCTTTTTCCATCCTTTTCACCCACAGGATTTTCATCTCAATTCAGCACTTAGAGCTGTATGAAGCCAAATTACTGAAATAATTGACTGTATCTAAAGACCCACATCATTTAAAAGGCCCCAGAGGTCAGGGGCCAAGGGAAGAAGATTCAGAGGAGTTTGTCCTGTTGATTGCAACCAGTAGAACTGTTCCAAGAGTTTAGAACAATGGCCGTATGCTCACAATGGAACTGAAAATGTGTGGAATAGTAAGTAGCCAATCAAAACTCTTCATGCTCTATGGGGCTGGAGCAATAGCACAGCGGGTAGGGCGTTTGCCTTGCACATGGCCAACCCAGATTCTATACCCAGCATCCCATATGGTCCCCCGAGCACCGCCAGGAGTGATTCCTGAGTGCAGAGCCAGAAGTAACCCCTGTGTATCGCCGGGTGTGACCCAAAAAGAAAAGGAAAGAACCCTTCATGCTCTATTGACTCATATTGGTTGGAAGCTTCTTTTTATTTATTATTTATTTCAATTAATTCCTTTTGGTGCCTCCCAAGGATTGCTTAGGAGGCCTGGGAACCGCAACAGGTGATTCTCAGTCAATCAAGTAAGTGGTTCAATGTGAGTATACTCAGGAGTCTTGGTGGTGCTTGGGAGTCTCCAAAGCTGTCCCCAGTGATGCTTGGGGGATGACGTGATTAGGGATCAAACTATTTTTTTAAAAAAATTATTGTATTACCATGATATAGTTACAAGCTTTCATGTTTGGGATATAATCACACAATGATCAAACACCCATCCCTCCACCAGTGCACACTCCCCACCACCAATATCCCTGGTATACCCCCCCCTTTCCAACCCTACCGCTGCCTCCATGGCAGATAATATTCCCCATAGTCTCTCTCTCTAATTTTGGGCATTATGGCTTGCAGCACAGACACTAAGAGGTCATCGTGTTTGGTCCATTATATACTTTTGGCACGCATCTCCCATCCCGACTGATTCCTCCAGCCATCATTTTCTTAGTGATCCCTTCTCTATTCCATCTGCCTTCTCTCCTCCATTCATGAAGCAGTCTTCCAACTATGGGGCAATCCCCCTGGCCCTTTTATCTACCGTTAGGGACCAAACTCTTACTCATTTTACCATTTTACCACCATATCATGTCCTGGCTAAAATTTACATTTTACACTGATAATAAAGGCCATCTAGTGCATTCTTCTGAACCCCATGTAGTTAAGGGTGACCAGCAAACCGATTGTTTCAATCCCTCTCCTTTCCACTCCAGTGTTACATAGGTCTCTAACACAGTGAAATACTGAACTCCTTCAGATTAGTGACCAGCCCTTAAGTCTTGTTGAGTTATTTAAAGCTAATGTTCAAAATTAATGGAGATTATATCAAACCAAATGGGCATGTGATCAGAACTGAAAAAAGGAGAGAAAAATGTAAATGTTAAAAAAAAAGATTTCTCTGACTTCATTTGGGAGAATAATCACATGCAATAATGTTGGGGAAATAAAAAAGGAATGAAATTAGAGAGGTTATCATTAGAAAAGAAAGGGAGAACTGAGTAGGTTTGGTTTTCCAGCTTTCCTGTCTGATTCCTGCCAATAGAGTAAACAGCTTCGTTGACAGGACCTCTTCTTGGCCTTGTGCGACAATAGAGCAGGCAGAGAAGAAAACTCACAGTTCAGCATTCAGAGGTCGAATCAGCCAGGCTGTGGGGAGGGGAGCCAGCCTTGATCAATTCAGAATTGATTTACAATTTAATGCTTTTGTGTTTCAAAGTAAGATACCAGAAGAGGACAACTGGGGGCTGGCTTCAAATTTCTTCTGCCAACAGAAAAAATCTAATAGGGGAAGCCCACATCACTTCCATGAATATAGGAAGCAGAGTATTGGGAAAGAGGGAGCCTTTGAAAAGAGCATGACAAAGGAGAGGTAAAGGGACAAAGAAAGGGCACAGACATAAAAGAGAAGGCCAAGAAAATGACTTACAGGGAAATATCAAAGGAGGGGTAGGACCATAAAATAGAAAATGACGGATGAGGGAATGAGGACATTAAAAAATCTTGAGGAGGCTTCAGGGACCACACGAAAGGGAACAGAGCAGAGATGTCATGTGGAACATCTTCTGTAACAAGCAGCAAATGAAAGCTAATCTATAGTACGTTAGAGGGAAGGGTGTGTCTGTGGGTGTGATCCTCAAAACTTGTTGCCTGCATGTAAATAAAGCATGGGAGTTCTATGGTTACTCACCAAATGGGACCTTGTAGAAACAGAGGAGGATACTGTGGTTCTCTGTGACATAGAGCAGAGATCAAGGCAGAATGCTAACCAAGCACTGATGTCAACAGAGTGGCATCCCAGTTCTGTCATTTATTCTATTTTTTACCATGTTTTGTAATTTTTGTTTGCTTGTGTTTCCCCTTCCCTGTCCTTTGCTGCTGTTGTTGCAATAGTCAGGAGATACACACCTCTGTTTTGATGCTGAAACACGCTTGACCGGGTGCTGGATCTTACACACTCTGTTGTAGTACTGGGGCTCCCAGATAGCACATCTGCCAGGACCAAGCTGGGTGCATGTGGGTGGCATCAGGGATTGAACTCTTGACTCCATTCTTGCATAGCAGTTACTTTCAGCCACTGAGTCATCCTTCAGCCCCCTCAGTTCTATAATTTAAAAAGTGTCAGACTACTTTAGTAGTCTTATTACTCAACTTTGTATACACACCACAACTTCCTTATTCATTCATCTACCCTTGGACAATTGTCTCTTCTCTCCATATCCTGCTATTGTACTAAGCACTGCAATGAACATAAAGTGTGCGTATAATGTATATAGAAAGTCTTGGAATTATCACATCATATGGGAGTGGTAGTCTTGATTTTCTGAGAAATCTCCATACAATTTTTCAGAGACTGAACTAGATGACATCCCCATTATATACTCAGTGGAATATTATGCAGCTATAAGATGAACTCATACAGTTTTGCAACTTAGGTGGAACTGGATTGGTATCATGCTAAATGAATTAAATCAGAAGAGAAGGGCAAATACTACAAAGTAAGAGAATAGACAGTATTGAACAATGAAAAACACTTAGTTTTGGATTATGATATCAGCTCCCAAGCAATGTGAGCATGAGAGGGCAATGAATATCAGACAAGAGGTGACATAGAGATAGTGAGGAAGGATTGTGGTAACTTTAGCAGTGGTGAGTGCTGTAATATAATATTATAAACTTTAACACTATTACAACAACCTTGCATAACCTGCAACAATAAAATAGATAACATGAACAAGTGCAGTACACTATGGTGGGATTATCGTTGCATTAATGAAAAATTTTGTTTTCATAGTAAGGGATAAGAATGAACCCAAGGAGGAAGGGCAAAAGGCATGTTCTTTGAAATCAAGTCTCAAATAGGGGAATGCTGATGTATATTTAGACACTGCAAATAATGGCATATGTTGATTTTAATGATATATATCTGAAATGTAAAGAATGCTATAATGTTACTGAAAAAAATGGAGCAGGAATAAGCATATATATTAACAATGAGTTAGAGAAAATAGATAAAGAAAGGATGAAGATTAGAGCTTAGTGTGCTAGAAAAGCGATAAACTTGTATTGATCATTTGTGGAAAGGTGTTTGTGACAGGAAATGAGCTATAAATGGGTAGAATATATTATAATTAAAATCCCCAGGACATGACCTTCTCTGGAGCTTCTTAAGAATTAACCCCTTCTTGCAGGAAGGGAGATGCGTGCTGAAAGTAGACTAGAGACTGAACACAATGGCCACTCAATACCCCTATTGCAAACCACAACACCCAATTGGAGAGAGAGAACAAAAGGGAATACCCTGCCACAGAGGCAGGGTGGGGTGGGGGGAGATGGGATTGGGGGGTGGGAGGGATACTGGGTTTATTGGTGGTGGATAATGGGCACTGGTGGAGTGATGGGTTCTCGGACATTGTATGAGTGAAACACAAGCACAAAAATGGGTAAATCTGTAACCGTTCCCTCACAGTGATTCACTAATTAAAAAATAAGTAAATTAAAAAGAAATTAACCCCTTCTCTGTCTGACATAAAGGCAGAGACAACTCCTAGAGGAGTCAGGAGGAATTGAGCAATTTTCTTTCAGAGCACACCCTTTTGCTTATCTTTCCACCTACTCCCCTCCTATATTCTTCTGTGTCAGAGCCCCAGTTGATTCATACATCAATAAATTGGCAGAGCTACAACAGTTTCTTTTCTTGGCCATGTGTCTAAGTTTAGTAACAAGCAACAAGCAGAGAAGCAAAGGCTAAGACTTAGGGGCAAGAGGACTAGTCACAGTCCTTATGGTTCTGGTTAAAAGCTTCATCCTGGGAGTTGGAGATGAGACATCATCCACAGAATATATGCATTTTGGCCAACAGTTCTGAGGAGAAAAAAGATGCCCAGGAGGAATTGAACACTCTAACCATCTCTCCTAGGCAACAAAATCAAAAGGCTGCTAATAAGAAGAGCAAGGCTGGGGACCAAGGCTGGGGACCAGAGAGTTAGCACAGAGTGTAAGGCACTTGTCTTAAATGTGGCTGACTTCTGTTTGATCCCTAACATACTGTGGTCCCTGGAGCATCTTCAGAGGTCACTTCTGAGCACTGCCTGGTGTGATCCAACTCCACCACCCATGCTGCAGGTTAAAAAAGAAGATCAAAGCTCACAAAATTGTTCATGATTGTTTTTCAGCAATATAATGTTCTAACACCCAACCTTTCACCATTGTACATTTCCCACCAACAATATCCCCAGTTTCCCTCCCTCCAGCCCCCACCTATGGCAGGCACTTTTCTTCTCTCTCTCTCTTCTCTCTCTCCACCCTCCTTTTCCTTCTCCTTCGCCCCTTAAGTCAGCCTTTACTTAAAATAGGTCCCCAAGTACAGGCTCATTCACTTTTTAACAAATCATGATGAAGCATCTGAATATGGCTTGTATTGTTCTATTCCAAGTTATGTTTTGTGAACGAGAAAGTTCTGATTTTGTATTGTGTACAGTATATATTAAAATAATACAATATTACTGTCATAATGTTGTTTTGGGTGGGGGTCTGTCCAGGTTTTTAGTATCTCATCCAAAGAACTGAGTGAGAAGCATGAGGTCAAAGGTGAAGCAGAGTGAGTTGATTAGAAAGTGAAAAACAGACTCTGTATAGCAGAGACAGAGAGCAGAGTGGTTTTTCAGGGGCTTTGTATAATGAACTGAAAGGGGGTCTCCAGGGGTTATCAGGGTGGCATGTTGTGGGAGCCGGCAGTGTTAACTGGTGAGTGCAGATTGTGTGACAGGACTTCTGGGCGCTGTTGTCAGTCTCTGTTTCTTTCCCTTCTGGCCTTCGACCACATAGAATAACTGGGAGTGGTATGTCAGACCCATCTGGCAGAGAAGCTCTGGGCTGGCATTTGATGATTTTTCTATTGTCCTTGTTCCCTATCTAGCTTGCCTACTTTAATCACAGCAAATGAAGAGAAAATAGAAATGACTAAGCACCTGTCCTTTAAACAGGAGTTCTGTTTTCTATTTCCTCTAGTTAACTGGCCCTGAGTGATTTTGACTGAGGCTTTGCAAAATAGAGGAAAAAAGGCCAAGAAGGCTATTTCCAGTGATTTCCACGCTGCGCTACATGTCCTCATTCTGGGCTCATCTCCCAGCTCCTCTCTCTCCCAAATCTTTCCCTCAGCTCTTTAATGTTCATCCTGCTTATTTGTCACCCCTTGTGGCAGCTATTAAACCTAATCCTTACTTTGAGACTTGGTAATTAAAAGGAAAGAATTAAGCATTTATCCTGTCTTTCCAGTAGGAACTCTATTTCAGTATAATTAAATAGCCATAGTTGTACTTTTTATTTAACACTTACATAGCACTTACTATACACCAGGCCTTATTGTAATAGCTTGAATAATATTGGCTCATTGAATTTTCATTGCAACTACATTTTAAATATAAGAAAATCGAGGCACCAAGAGGTTAAGTGACTTAGTTACACATTCAGTACAGGGTGAGACCACAATTAAATTTCAGACCGTGGCTCCAAAGCCCAGTTCATACCTGCTGCCTAAGGCTGCTCTGGTTGAATGAGGGTAGTTCAACTTGACGGATGAATGCGGCTTAATAAATACAGAGACAGAATATCTTTTTCTTTTTCTTTCTTTTTTTCTGTGTATTTTTTTGGGGGCACATGCAACTATGCTTGGGGCTTACTCCAGGTATCACTCATGGGAATACTATATTGTTGACCCCTAGAAAATCATCTTAAGCTTGTTATGAATTAATTAGTTGCAATAATAATTGTCAATAAGGAGCAATAATACAGCAGGTAGGATGCTTGCCTTGCACACAGCTGACCTGGGCTCAATCTCTGGCATCCCATATGGTCCCCTGGGCCTACCAGGAGTGATCCCTGAGTGTAGAGCCAAGAGTAAGTTGTGAACACCTCTGGGTGTGGACAAAAAACAAAAATGAATTGTCAATCAGGTGAATAGTTGATGTGGAGCTGGATATGTGTAGGGTAGCAAAATAATAGCACAAATAGACCACCTGGATATGACTGCTACAATGCTAATCCAGTGGTTAACAGCATTGCTCTCAGAGGGACAAAGAAACACATATTTGTCTCCTAATGTGGTATGTATCCCATGCCTACCCTATGCCAAGGGGATGTATCTTTGCTAAAGTTATTTGACATGAATGTTCCCGGCCTTTACATGCAATATCCTATTAACAAGTAGTACAGGAGATTGAGGAACAAACTAAATGACATCACAAACAAGCACTTGGATAGATGTAAAATAAAGTGAGAACATAACTTAACATAAATAAGTGAGAAAAATAACTTCAGAACAATGGGCTTGATTTTTTGATATCATTATAATATGAAATTTAAAAAATGTGATCTAGAGTTAAAGAGATGTCAGGAGCATTATAAGATCAATATAGGATTTTCTATAAAATAACATAGTGGGAGACTAACACCCAAGAGTTGTAAGAGATAGGGATTAGGAGGTCTGCCCCACAGCTTGGAAACTGGCCTCACATGCTGGGGGAAAAGCAGCTCAGATAGAGAAGGGAACACCAAGTAGAGGATGTCTGGAGGACCCATTCGGGTTGGAAGATGTGAGCTGAAAGTAGACTATAGACCGAACATGATGGCCACTCAATACCTCTATTGCAAACTACAACACCAACACCCAAAAGTAGACAGAACAAAGGGGAATGCCCTTCCACAGAGGCGGTGTGGGGTGGTGGGGGATGGGGTGGGGGTGGTGAGAGGGATACTGGGATCATTGGTGGAAGTGATTGGGCACTGGTGGAGGGATGGGTAAAGGATCACTTATGAGTAAAATGCAAACATGAAAGTTCATAAATTTGTAACTGTACATCACAGTGATTCTCTAATAAAAAATTTTAAAGAATGTTAAAAAAATATCAATATAGGACTTTAGGCGCATCTGTTAATTTGCAAAAATCAACTATAAATAATATGTATGGAATGGGGGACATTTGGATATGGTTTGAAAATTATGAGGCATTAAGGAGTTATCACATGAAGTAAAAACTTTGTGCAACTATTGTTTAGATTTCATTATTTTACATTTCATTTGTTGAGGTTTCTGGGTGGGGAAACTTTCCACTATGTTGCTGTACTCACATACATTTTTGTTGTTTTACACTGGGCATAAGGGGTCACACTGCACATGCCAGGAATTGTAATTACAATGTGGAGCAGTGTTGAAACTCAAAAACTCACACATGCAAAGCAAACTTGACCACTGAGCCCCTTCCCCTGGTTCCTTGTATAATTATATTTTAAATGTTCATCCTAGGACCAGAGAGATAGTACAGTGATAGGGCACTTGCCTTGCATGTAGCCAACCTGGATTCAATCCCCGAACTGCATATGGTTCCCCAAGCACTACCAGTCATAATCTCTGAGCACATAGCTAGGAGCAATCTGTGAGCACAGCTGGATGTGCCCCCCCACAACAAATTATTAAAAAAATAAAATGTTTATCTTAAAGTAAACTACTTCTTCAACTCTCGCCTTTTTACAGATCGGTCTCTCCATTTCTTTGTGCTAACTGAATCCTGGCTCTCTGCTTGCACATTGGCTGAAGATACTGTCAGTGCCTAGGGGCCCTTTTCACTTCTGCCTGTGCCAGCTTGACTTCGAATTGCCTGCAGGATTTTTCTCTGGTCCTTTCCTCCCCCACATAGAATTAACTGGAAGTGTCAGTGGTAAAACAGTGACTGGGAGCTTTTTGAATCAATGACTGACAGGTTTAGATTGTCCTTCAGGTTGGGGTAAATCTGAGACACATGTTCTGTACTGCTTCCTAGAGTTCTCTGGCATTGGTAAAATTCCACTACCCTTGGTGGTTATTTGCTTTGGATCATGCAATTTTGTTATTTGGGGCAGGGGGGTGTTTGGACACATCCAATGGTGGTGGTGCTCCTGGGTTATTCCTAATTATGTCCTCAGGAGTGACCCCTGGACAAGAATTCTGTGTCAGGAATGAGTCAATGTTGGTTGAAGTAGCCACATGCAAGGCAAGTGCCTTACCTCCTATACTGTCTCTCCACTAACATAAAATGACTTTCTTTCCTATCCTGCATCACTTCTCACTTCTCAGGATATAAGGGTGTTTCTGGGAATATATCCTGGACATGCAAAAACTTATAGTAGAGATGACATCTGCACTTGCATGTTAATTGCAGCACTGTTTACAATAGCCAGAGTCTGGGGAAAAACGAGTGCCCGAGAATAGATGACTGGTTAAAGAAACTTTGGCACATCTAAACAATGGAATACTATGCAGCTGTTAGAAAAGATGAAGTCATGAAATTTGCAAATTAGTGGATTAACATCAAGAGTATCATGGTAAGTGAAATGAGTCAGAAAGAGAGGTACAGACATAGAAAGATTGCACTCATTTGTGGAATGTAAAGTAACAGAATGGGAGACTGACACCCAAGTACAGTAGAGATAAGTACCAGGAGGATTACTCCACAGCTTAGAAGCCGGCCTCGCATGCTGGGAGAAAAGGCAGCTCAGGTAGAGAAGGGACCACCAAGTGAGGAGTGCTAGGAGGGCCCACTCAGTATGGGAGATGCGTGCTGAAAGTAGACTATAGACCAAACATGATGGCCACCTAATACTTCTACCGCAGACCACGACGCATTAAAGGAGAGAGAGAGAGAGAGAGAGAGAGAGAGAGAGAGAGAGAGAGAGAGAGAAGGGAATGCCCTGCCACAGAGGCAGGGTGGGGTGGAGGGGATGGGGTGGAGGTGGTGGGAGCGATGCAGGGACCGTTGCTGGTGGACGGTAGGCACTGGTGGAGGGATGGTTACTCTACCATTGTATGACTGAGGTGCAGGCACAAAAGTTTGTAAGTCTGTAACTGTACCTCACGGTGATTCACTAATAAAAAATTTTTAAAAAAGATCACCTCTAAGCTTTTATGCTGGGTTGTTTTTATCTTAGAGTCTTATTTGGGAACAATCCAAATGAAAACATTTTCTCTGGAGCCTTGACTGTGTGAATTTCTTTATTGCCCAAGCCTAACAGTCACATGGAAGTCCCAATGCCTGGCTACACTCCAACTTACATCTGGTTTTGATTTTGTTTTATTTTGTTTTGGGGGTGCTCACACAGTATTGCTCAGGGGTTACTCCCAGTTCTGTGCTTGGAGCTTGCTCCCGTTACTTATCTTGCTTGGATGACCATGCAGTACAAGAGATAGAACCTAGGTCTTCTGCATGAAAATCCTGCACCCAGCCCATTGGATATCTCTCCAGTCCTCCAATTTCTACTCTTAGACTTTTTCCCACTTTGTTAGATCTCTTCCTCCTTAAATATTTGTTCTTGGACCTTGTTGATTCTGATCTTCATTCAAGCATTCACCCCAAGTCTACCTTGTAAAGAATGTTTTCAGCTACTGTGTAATGCTGGAAAAGATGACCCAAGTACTGGCTGCTATCGTCTTCAGCTTCATTTGAACTTTCAACTCCCAATCTTTCTTTTTTTGATTACTGGACAATAGTCTCTCTCATTAGTAATGTACTTTTGTTTTATGGGGGACCACACCCAGCTGTACTCAGGGTTTATTCCTGATTTTATGCTCAGTGATCATACTTGGTGGTGCTAGGAGGACTCTATGTAGTACTGGGGATTGACCCGGAATCAGTTACATGCAAGGCAAGTGCCTTACCCATTATACTATCTCTGTGGCCCAGTAATGTTCTTTTAAATAAATTATCTATTTTTCCCTTCCCTTCTTTATATTGTTGCTTTTGTAATGACCAGGTGGTCACATACTTTTGGTTGTGGTGCTAGCACATCCTTCATCATAATGTGCTGAATGTCACACTTTTTGTGGTGTTGGGGACTCCAAAGAGTAGAGCTTCTTGGATTGTACTGGAACATGTAGTGTAGTGCCAAGGATCAAATTTGTTGTGTTATTCTTGCAATGCTGAGATATCTCAAGACCCTACAATACTACTGTTCTTGGCCATTGTTCTAGGGCCTTTTAAAAAAATCATTTGTCAGGGGCCTATAAGGGGTTAATATTCAAGATATATAAAGTAGTGGGGTGGAACTTAAAAACAAAAAGACAATCAACCACATCAAAAATTCTATTGAAGAGATGAACAGAAACTTCTTCAATGAAAACATACAGATGTAGATTTATGGTAAAAATGCTCTCTATCACTGATCACCATGGAAATATAAGTCAAAACAACAATTTGATATCACCTCACACCAGTGAGACTAGCACACCCAATAAAGAATGATAGCATCTGGTATTGGTAGGGATGGGGCAGGGGAGGGAGGGAGTCTCATGCACTGCTGGTAGGGATGCTAACTGGTTCAACTTTTTTTGAAAACAATTTGGGAATTTATCAAAAATACTCCTAAGATTTGTACTCCTATATGACCCAATAATATCACTTCAACTATCAGCACAAGAGCCCAACAACTATATTCAGAGAAGACATTTAATTCTTATGCTCACTGTAGCATTATTCACAATAGCCAAAATATGAAAACAAAGTGTCCAAGAATAGACAACTTGATAAAGAAACTATGGTACATAAATCCATGGAATTTGATGCTATGTGAATGGAACTGGAGGGAATTATGCTGAGTAAAATCATTCAGAAGGGGAGAGACAGGTACAGAGTGATCCTTCTCATATATGGGATATAAAAGCACAGCGGTAGGGCGTTTGCCTTTCACGCAGTGGACCCGTGTTTGATTCCTCCGCCCCTTTCGGAGAGCCGGGCAAGCTACCAAGAGTATCTCGCCAGCACGGCAGAGCCTGGCAAGCTACGTCCAAAACAGTAACAATAAGTCTTACAATGAGAGACGTTACTGGTGCCCGCTCGAACCAAACGATGAGCAACGGAATGACAGTGACAGTGAATAAAGGAATGACTTCACTTATCACTTGTCGTCCTGTTGACAAGTGATATCTTTGATTTGCTCAAGCGGGCGCCAGTAATGTCGCCATTTGTCCCTGTCGTGTGCTAGTGCAGCCCAATGATATCTGCTTGCTCCAGGAACAGGAAGAGCCTCAAATTGTTCATTTAGGGATGTGACGAAGAAATCTGACCATCTAGTTGGTGGGCAGCCACGTGGTCTTCTGATGTCCCGTGGAATCCATTCGGTAACAGCTCTAGTCCAGCAGTCATCTCTGAATCGCATTACATGACCGGCCCATCTGATTTTTGATGCCTTGGCAAATGAGACAGCATCCCTAATTCTTGACCGTCAACGGAGGTCAGAACTCCGGACTCCTTCTCTCACTTGAGTGAAACATGATACTCCTAGCATGGCTCTTTCAATTCCTCTTTGGGATACCAGAATAGCGTTCTCATCCTGTTTTCATAGGGCCCAGGTCTCTGAGGCGTATGTTAGTGCAGGAAGAACGGTGGAATCAAAAATATGTGCCTGGAGCCAGAGGTTCTTCGTCCTCTTAACCACTTCTTTGATGCTCTTGAAGGCATTCCATGCTGCTCTCTTCCTCCTGCACAGTTCTGGTGCCAAGTTGTTCCTCATGTTGATTTCTCCACCCAGGTACACATAGCTGCTGCATTCGGAGATGTTCGTTCCATTGAGAGCAAATGGAGCTTCAGGGACTAGTTCGTTTTTCATGAGCATTGTCTTGTTGAGATTCAGCTGCAATCCGACCTTTCCACACTCGCGGTCGAAGTCGGCCAGCATTTGTGCCGCTTGGCTAATGTTTGGTGTAATGAGAACGATGTCATCAGCGAAGTGGAGGTGGTGTAATTGCCGACCGAAATCCGACACGCCATTTCGTTGGTAAAGACACATACAGCACCTGGTCCGGACATGGTCAGACCCGAACACCTGAAGAATCTGCCGCCAGTACTCATCAATACACTGGCTCGGCTCTTTACACACTACCTGTCCAAATGCAAGGTTCTGTCTCAGTGGAAAACCAGTAGGACCGTTCTGTTGTACAAGAAGGGAGACATCCACGACATCGGCAACTATAGCCCAATCTGCCTGCTGTCTGTCATCTATAAGTTGTTCACTCGTGTCATCCTGAATGGAATAGGCAGAGCACTAGACGAAGGACAACCATGCGAGCAAGCTGGGTTCGCAAGGGGATTCAGCACGATAGACCATATCCACACAGTATCCGAACCAGTAAAGGAATAAAAAATAATAAGTCAAAGAACCTAACGGTTTACCATGGTAATAAGACTTAGGGTGGAGGGGGTGCTTGAGGGTAAGTCTGAGGACAATGGTTGAAGAAAACATACATATTGGTTGAGGGGGGGTGGTGTTGAAATGTTATATGCATGAAACCCTGCCATTGACAGTATTATCACTGTATCCCTGTCATCCCCTTATTCATTGATTTACTTGAGTGGGTGCCAGTAATGTCTCCATTCGTCCCAGCCCTGAGATTATAGCAGCCTCTCCTTACTCATCTTTCCCAATGATTGGAGCTCTTTCAGGGTCAGGGGAATGAAACTTGTTATTGTTATTGTATTTGGCATATCGAATACGCCATGGGGAGCTTGTCAGGCTCTTCCATGCCAGTGGGATACTCTCAGCAGCTTGCTGGGCTCTCCGAGAGTCATATTATATATATATATATATGTACATATATATTTCCCTTTATGAACATGTGTCCAGGAATATGTTCACTCATGTTGAGGCTTGGCCCGAGAGTATGGAAAACGGCTTGGAGCATGGCAGCAGTGGGGTAGTGGAGGTCGGCTGGCAGCACTGGGTTCCTTGGGGCACGGAGGGCTCTCACCCATTCCCCTCTGGGGAGCCCCAAGTGAAAACAGCCTGGTGCAAAGAACAGGTGGCATGGTGACGCGGGCCTCATTTTTATGCTCCCTTCTGGGAGAAGCAGCCATGAGTCCTGGATAGTGGCCGATGAGGAGATTACCTGGTGCAAGCGGGAGGTGGCTTATGGGTGTGATCCCTAGGTCACCGGAGATTGGGGGAAGCAGGCAGAGGACCTCTGGTCCTGCGTCCCGTTGAGCCCAGAGTCCAAGATGACAAGGGGCCGGAGCGATAGCACAGCGGGTAGGGGGTTTGCCTTGCACGCGGCCGACCCGGGTTTGATCCCCGGCATCCCATATGGTCCCCCGAGCACCGCCAGGAGTAATTCCTGAGTGCAAAGCCAGGAGTAACCCCTGAGCATCGCTGGGTGTGACCCAAAAAGCAAAAAAAAAAAAAAAGCAGAGTCCAAGATGACAAAGTTCCTCATTACCTGGGTTCCATGGGACTTTACTCATGTGTGAGGTTCGTCCCGAGCGTGTGGAAAGTGGCCTGGAGCTTAGTGATGGTTGGGTAGAGGAGGTCGGCTGCCGGCGCTGGGTCTCTTGGGATGGGGAGGGCTCTCACCCGCCGCTCCCCCTTGGGGCGCCCCAAGTGAAAATAGCCTGGTGCAGAGAAAGGGACAGTATTATAAAAAATGCAAAGCACAGTGACTGAAAAAAATATATGTAAAACAAGAAAAATACGTGCCAGGCATTGAACCCAGGGTCTCACACATGTCAAACATGTACTGTACTACTGAGCCATATCCCCGGTCTCTTTAGGATTCTTCATATATGCTGTCAAGCACTCACTTGTTTTCCAATTGGGTTTCTGTCTTCTGGCTATTGGCTTTGTCTTTGTTTATAACCTACTTTTTGTTGTCTAGTTCCATTCTTAAAGTTTCATTTTTTAAGGACTTGGCTCAAATGTGTCTATCAGTATTTCATCTGGTTTTCCCTTTGGGGTCCAACTCTGCATCTAGCCTTGGACTTAGAATTTTGCTTGTCCCACCCAACTTCACTGCTTCCCTAATATTTTCTTCCTCCTCTCTGATACATGAAAAGGGGATTCAGTCACACCATTCATCGATTCATTTTAACAAAGAGTTATTGAGTGCTTATTGAGCTAGTTCATAGGTGCAATGTTAGGAGTTATGGCAGTTACTGAGATGCAATAGAAATAAGAAAGACAAGGTCTCTGACTTCAAGGACTTGCAATGTTGCAATACCGTTGGGATAAAAAAAAAACCCATGTAGAATATAGTAAGATGAAACTCCCTTTTTTAAAAAGAATTAATGAATCAATGTGAGGTACAATTACAGACTTACAAACTTCCGTGCTTATTATTTCAGTCATACAATGATTGAGTACCCATCCCTCCACCAGTGCCATTCTCCACCAACAATGTTCCCAGTATCCCTCCCACCACCACCAACCCATCCCCTCTGCCTCTATGGCAGGCACAGTCCCTTTTACTCTCTCCCTCCTTTTGAGTGTCATGGTTTGCAATACAGGTATTGAGTGGCCATCATGTTTGGTCTAGAGTCTACTTTCAGCACGCATTTCCCATCCCGAGTGAGCCCTACAAGCATCCTTTATTTGGTGATTCCTTCTTTATCTTATCTGCCTTTTCCCCCAGCATGTGAAGCTGGCTTCCAAGTGATTGAGCAATCCTCCTGGTCCTTATCTCTACTATCCTTGGGTGTTAGTCTCCCATTTTGTTACTCTATATTCCACAAATGAGTGCAATTCTTCTATGTCTGTCCCTCTTTTTCTGACTCATTTCACTTATTATGATACTCTCCATGTCAATCTACTTATATGCAAATTTCATGTCTTAATCTGACAAAGATCCTTTTGAAACAGTAGTCAGTGAAGAAAGGTATCTATGAAGAAATAGCAATTGATCCTGAAGGCTGAAAAGGGAACTGACTTGGGGAAGAGCCAATGGAAAAACATTTCAGACTGAGGGGTCTATAAATAAAAGAGTTCTGAGGTTAGAGAGAATTTGATGCATAACGCAAACACATGCTAATATGAATGGAGCATAGATATTGAGAGAAGAATAGGAGAAACATAAATGAACCAAGAATCATCCAGAGCTTGATTGAAGTCAGATTGAGATAGAGGGCCCTACCAGGTGTGGAAATTTATTTCTAGTGTGTCCAGAAGTCATCAGTTTTGATCAGGAGGGTGACATAATTTTATTGCCACTAAAATATTATATTGCCTTAGAATTTGAACAAAGAATGAATTTTTCTTCGGGTAGGGAAACAGTACAGCAGGTATATTGCTTGCCTTGAAGCAGGGCAATCTAGACTTATCCCTGGCACCACACATGGTCCCCTAAACCCCACCAGGAGTGATTCCTGAGCACAGAGCCAGAAGTAAGCCTGCGCACCATTGGATATAGCCTCCAAACAAAATAATAATGATAATAATTTCTCTTAGCCTGAGAGATAATACAGGGGTAGAGGCACTTAACTTGCAAGCAACCAACCAGTTAGATCCCTGGAATAATATATAGTTCCCCTAATATAGCCAGGAGTGACCCCCTGAGCACAGAGAAAGAAGTAGCCTCTGAGCACCATAAAGAATGGCCCAATCTGCCCTTATCCCCTACAAAAAGAATTACTTTCCCTCTGACTTTGTAGTAAGAGTGGAGGCAGAAGTGGATAAATTAGAGATTCATATTGGATGTAAAATGGTCAGGATTTGCTGATTTATTGAATTTGAGGAATGAGGAAGGAGGAGAAATCATTGATGACTCCAAGGTTTCTGACATATGTTAATGCCATTTTCTAAAATGGGAAGCATGGGGAAAGAACAGATTGGGTGTGAAGAGAGTGTCAAGACTTCAAATTTACTTGTTTTATGTTAGAGGTAGTTAATAGATGTCCAAGCAGTGATTTTAAATGACAGTTGGACGTATGAATATAAATTTTAGTTTTTTCAGGGAGTGTTCTTTAGCTTCATCAGGAGTGTTTGGCATAAAGAAGGTATTTAGAGCTTTAAAAATAGATGAGACCACCGAAGGACTGATTTGACAGAAAAAAAAGATGATTCAAGGTAAAGCAACTCCAATATTTAGCATTTTGGTCAAGGACACTGAGAAGAAAAATGGTCAGTTTGGCAAAAAAATAGTATTAACAAAGCAAAGCAAAAAATAGGAAAACTGTTTCAAAGAAATATGGAGTTATTGTCTATGTCAAATGCTAATGAGAGGGCTAATAAAATCAGGACGAAAATGTGATCACTGGATTTGGCAGCATTGAGATCTCTGGGGATCTTGACAAGAGTGCTTTCAGAGGATTGATGGATATGGAAGCCAGACTGGAGTGAACTGAAGAATAAATAGGAGACAAGGAAAAGAGATTACATGTAAAGAAGATTTTTTCAAAAATGTTTGCTGTTTATGCAGCAATGTGAGAAAGCAGCTGGAGGTAGATAGTAGGGTCAAGGAGGAATTTATTTTGAGAACAGTAAATGTTAACTCAAGTTTGTGTGCTGATAAAAATCATTTAGTATAGGGGTCAAAAAGTCCTCAAAAAGGGAGGAAGAGGGGCCGGAGCGATAGCACAGCGGGTAGGGCGTTCGCCTTGCACGCAGCCGACCTGGGTTCGATCCCCGGCATCCCATATGGTCCCCCAAGCACCGCCAGGAGTAATTCCTGAGTGCAAAGCCAGGAGTAACCCCTGAGCATCGCTGGGTGTGACCCAAAAAAAAAAAAAAAAAAAAAAAAAAAAAAAAAAAGGGAGGAAGAGATGGTGTGGCAATAATTTCTAACTATGTTTGGGTTGTTTAGAATCATTAAAGTCCTGATTCATAGCTCGCATATTAGAATAAGGGTTATACTTTCCAACTTTCCTTGCTAGTTGTGGCCATCTTACTATCTCTGGCTTATAAGATGTAATGAGGAGACTCATGAGATGGCACTTGGAAACCTTTGAAAGACAGCTGGTACATACCCATTGTCCTATTTTTTGTTCCTTACTCTGGCCAGCTGCCTGAAAATTGGATGTGATAACCTGCAGTCTAGTTATCTTTTTGTTTTGTTTTGGGGCCACATCCAGTTGTGCTCAGGGTTTATTCCTGGATCTACATTCAGGAACCACTTCTGGTGAGCTTGGGGGACAATATGGGGTGCTGGGGATTAAACTTGGGTCGACCATGTACAAGGCAAGCTCCTTGCTTCTGTATTCTTTTTCCAATTCCTATCATTTTTGTATTCTTTTTTTTTCAATTCCTCTTTTCGTTTCCCTTCCCATTGTTGTTATTGATATTTTGGTGTGTTGATTGGTGACTTGCATACACACCTGGCAGTGATGCTTGGCAAAAACAGGCTTTCAGTTCTAGCGCATCGGATTTCTGTGCACACACATGCTCAGCTGTAGTGCTCACTGATGCTTGCATTCCTTTACCTGTGATGCTCATGTATATGTTCTCTAGGGATTGCATTTCCTGACCACAGCACTCACACATCATTTTAGTTGTGTCCAGTAGAATTGCACTCCGTTGGGGTGCTTACACACACCTAGCCGTGGTGCAAACAAAGAGTCTCTTGCAGCGTCAGGGATCATGGACAGTAGAGCTGTTTGGCTCACCAGAAGAATTGTAATGATCACAATAGACACATAGTAGAGTCAAGGAGGTGACATCCGGGATTTGAAGTCAGGAATGTGAGTTTTCAAAGAAGGTGTCCTAAATCATTGCATCATTCCAGGGCCCTAGTTATAATTTTGCATCTTGGGTACAATAGCCACATACCCGAGGAATATGGCCAATTGAGAGGAGCCTGGTTTTCTGAAGACTATGAGGAGCACAGTGACTCTGTCAATCTTAGACTGCTCCCTCTTGTCTTTTGTGTGAGAGTGAAATAAACCCTTGTTTAATTGATACTGGTGCTGCAGTTTGTATTGATTAAACTGCATTCAAGTGTGAGCCACAGGTGGTAGGTGCCAACCTCAACGTGTTAAGTCACTATTATTTTGGATCTTTGTTGCTCTCAGATGAATCAAATCCTCGATTATTCAGACAGGATTCAATTTGCAAGTAGGTGGAATGTCCTTTAATAGGAGACAGTTTTTCCAAGCATTTTTTCTTGTTATCTCCACTTTATATTTCCAAAACTGCCCTCTTCCTTTGTTTTGCAGATGGAATCCTCAGGGGATCTCAGTTCTTGTTTAAACTAGATTTGCAATGTCTTTGTTAAGCTGATTTTGCAATTTCTAACACCCCATCCCACTGTACCTCTAGTCTGATTATCATTTTTGATTTGCATTATATTCCCTCTAGCTTTGTTTCTCAAGAAATCTTTAGCCATCAACTGGCACTTTTCTCCATTTTGTATCACAGTCCAGTCAAATCATATATGAAAGTTCAGGTCTCCTCATTTTGGAGGCTTTTTGCATCAATTTCAATGTAGAGTGATTTTTTAAAAATTAGTGAGTTGTTTACTACCTATTGCTAGAGTTGGTTGTCACCTCTGAATATCCATATTTACACACTTTTAATCATTATCACATAATTGAACATTTGCTATATATGATCATCTGCAATGGTTATACACAGGATATACGGAACATTTTTCCCACTCCCCATCTTGTTCCCTTTCTTTCCTTGAAACTTAACCTCTGACTAAAAAAGGGCTTTTTGGAAAGGAAGGCAAAGATTCAGATGTTTTTTTCTCCTTCAAAATGAAGCATTGGAGTCACTCTTCAAGATGAAGTCAATACTAGCAAGAGAGGTTTATGTTGTACATGTATCATTCTGAAAAATGCGAAGGCTCAAAGACAGTGTTTGTTGGACCACTTACATCAGACTCAATCTGGAGAGCCAGTTAAAAATGAAGATTTCTATGAGCCAAGAGATTTTTTTTAAGATTGTTTATGGCAGTGCTATGTATAATAGCAAAGTAAGACAAAACAAAATGCCAAAACAATCCAAATGAACATGGAGGGGGCAATGAATAAATTAATTGCAGTGTGTTTATACAATGGAATACTGCATAGCAAAGAAAATGAATAAACTTTAGTTAAATTCATCAACATAGATATGAATTTCAAAACCATTGTTGGATGATAAGTGCAAGTTTCTGTAGACTATAAATAGTATGACACCATTCTATTAAAGTCCAAAACAAAAGCAAGCTAAACAGGTTTTACTTATTCAAAGATACAATCATGTGTGGAAAAGAATCAGAAAAACAAAGAAGTGATTAACATAAAATTTCATAATGTTCATGCCTCTTCAAAGATGAGAAGAATATGCAAAGTATAAAGAAATAAAGCAAGGGAGTAGACAATCCTCAGTAAAAACAACCCTGATATACTCTCAATATAACTGTTATCTGAGGGTGTAGGGAGGTGAGACAGGGACCGTGGCTTAGTGAAGAAGGGCTCTTGGCACTCTGGTGGTGGGTATGGTGTAGCAGCACTGAATGAAACAATAATAAAGAGAAAGGAAAGGAAAAAAATGATCCTCAACCCCTGCAAAAGAAATAAAAACCAGAGGAATGAAATTATAGAGGATACATGTTTTATTCTTTTTTTCATATTTTATTCTTAAGGGTTCTACCAAACAATGCTCCGGAGACCTGGATGCCATGTCCAGTGATAGTTGACTAATGAGGCTGAGTGGTTCTATGCTTAAGTCTGGTGATTTGATGATAATCTGCCCCAGCAGTGCTGGTGGGCTAGTGGCCATGAAAGTCACATTCAATAATGCTGGGGGGGCTCTGGTGTTATAGCTGGCTGTGCTGAGGATGGTAAGCCTTTAGGCTTCTGCATGCACAGGATATACTACAAATCTTTGAACTCTATTCTTTGAAAGGAGTTAAAATATTTAATTTTGTGGGGCACATCTCGTGGTGGTCAGGGTTGCTCCCAGTGCAGTGCTCTTGGACCAACGTATTAGGGGCTCAAATTCAGAGCTCCTGCCTTCAAAATGTATACTCCACGTCTTTAAGCTATCTCTCAGACCTTAGCATATTCTATTTGTCTTTTTTGTTTGTTTTGGGGCCCAAAGCTGGCATGCTCATGGCTTACTCTTGTCCCTGTACTCAGGGATCACTTCTGGTGGGGCTCAGGGAATGAGGTGCTGGGAATCAAACCCAAGTCAATCATTTGCAAGACAAGTGTCCTACCATTGTACTCTCTCTGTAGCCCAGTGTATTCTATTTTAAAGCTCAATGAAATGAATATAGTGTTTATTCCATTATTCTTCTTCATATTACACATCAGTAACACACACTTTCATTTTGTATGCATATCTCACAATGAAATTATTTAAGTGTAGATCTAGGCCTGTCCAGATTTACTGACCCCATATTGAGGTCTTTTCATTTATTTATAGTTGGTTTTTTTTTTTTGGATGGTGCTCAGGGGCTACTTCTGGCTTTGTAGTTAGGAGTTGCTCCTGGAAATACTTAAGTGACCATTGCAGTGTTGCATTGAAAACAGAATTGGTGTTGGCTGTATGCAAAGCAAGCACCTTAACACCTCTATTTTCTCTCTGGCACACGATTGAGATCCTTAAATCTGCATTTGTTACTTGGAACCCCAGATAATTCTGAACTTCGAGAACTACTAACAAGAGATCTCCTTAAATAACACATATCTAAAGGACTTTACAGATACTCTTTAGAGTCAGGAGCCTTGTATGAAGAAACAAGCTAGAAAGAGATGAAAGGATCTATGTAGGGGAAAAGAAGGGAAATAATAGGGAGGAGGGAGTCTCAACTACTCCTTCCAGCTGTACCCTTGTGTGGCTCTGGTGGAGGTCCTGAACTTTTGGATAAATCAAGAAAAATGTTCTGCATCCTTTGTTTCCATATTTCAATTATGATTGGAAGAGGCTATCTGGGTAAGAATTGTATCATGATGTTACAGGCATCAGTAAAGGGTTTTGTGTATGTGTGTGTGTGTGTTTGTGTGGTATATGTGTGTGACCTTACAACAAGCTCCACAACAGTATGTGTATTAGTCTTTAAGGTTTGCTCTAACAAAATCCCACACACTGGTAGCTTAAACAGTAGTGTTTTCTCAAACTACTAGAGGTTAGATATTCAAGTTGAGGAGTCTGCAAGTTGGTTTCTCCTGCCGCCTATTGCTTTGACTTGTAAATAACCACCTTCTGCCTGTATGTTTACATGGTTGTCTCGCTGTACATGTACACTTTTTTAATCAAGTCACTATGAAATACATAGATACAGAGCTGCTCATGATGAGGTTTCCGCCATTCAATGATTCAACACCCATGGCTCCACCATTGTCCATTTCCCACCACCAATGACCCCAGTTTCCCTCCTGCCACCCCCCACCCCAGCCTTTCTCTAATGCTTTATGGCAGGCACTTCCATGTACATGTTTAGTGTCTCTGTGTATGTTCTAATCTCTTCTTAGAATGATATTTGTTTTAGAGTTCATGTTAATGGTCCTGTTTTAATCTAACTACTTAATTCAATAGCTTATTTGTTGCATTCTGGTCAACATATGAAAATGTGAGAAATAATTAATCTCTTAATAATTAGGAAAATACATTTTATATTTGTTCTAGTATTACCTCCATGATACCCTGGGAAGAGTGGAGTATACATCTGATACCTTAATCATATTAATTGGTAGCTCAACTAAAATGTTTGATGGAGAAGAAGCTATAGTGAGTAAAATGGGTTCATCATTCTCTTGATTCGACTATGTTTATAATGTTCATCTGATTGATCAGTTATTTTGAATTCTAAATAAACCAGGCATTAAGAATCCATGAGACAGTCAGTCCAAAACATTATAAAGCATTAAGCTGCTTGACGTCTGAACTCTTAACAGTTTGACATTTCCTTTAAAAGCTGTTGGAATCCTGCTCGCCAGGAAGCCCAGTCAGAGGGAGCTTAGTGTTTTACTTATCCAAGTCTTTGCAGTGATGAATTAAACATATACCGAAAAGGGAGGCATCAAATCTTGCCGCATCTCCCTCTCCCCTGCTGAGCTGGCACGTCCCAAGGGCAAGGCCAATCAGCCTCGTCATGGAACAAGGAGTCAGACAGATTTATTGGGGGAGAGAGAAAAAAGCAAAGAAAACCCTTTCCCTGGCAAAGAAAGAACCTTTGATTTTTTCAGCTCATCATCCCAGACAAAGCTGCTGAGACTGTTTCTTCATTTTCCACCAGCACTTGCCTAACCTCTGGGGAATTTGGCAGGCATGCGGGGACTGGGAATGAGAGAAGGAAGCAGGAGTTAGACCCTACTGTCAAAGGCATAAAGGAAAGAAACAAAGCAAACCTGGCCGGAACCTTGTCAGAACCACACATTCTGCTCCCCATGCACATGAACATGAAGGTTTATCTACTGCTTCATTTCATCCTCATGACAGCCTTAAGACTCAGCTAGGGCAGATAACATTTTTCTCTCATTATACTTACCAGAGCCTAGAAACACAGAGATGATTACAGTCGAACAACTAGTTGGTGGTAGAGCTGGGAGTAGAATCCAAGGTTCTGCATTCCAGACTCACAGCTCTGTCAACAGACTGTCTGATTGCCGTTCCTTGGATTAGGAATTCATTGTACTAATTATTATACGGGGAAAAGGAAGGAGGAGGATTTGCCTTACAGGCTTTTAGAATCAGAAAGTAACCTTAAACATCATCCGACCAGAGTCTAAGAATTCAGGGAGACACCACGAAGCAGTACTCCAGAGATATATTTCTTTCTGTAAGCTCTCCTTGATTTTGTCTTTTCTGCAGCATCCAGCTTCAATAGTAACACAGGAGGTCTCCCTGTGCCGAGTTCTGCTTCCTCTTCTGGCCTACTCTCTTTCTGCATCTCCAGGAGTGTCACATCCAGGCAACAGGATTAAAAAACAGTATCTGCAATGTACTGTTAGTGTTACCATTTTGCTTATATTTATGTGTGTATGTTTGGGTTATATGTGTCTGCGCTCAGATCTTACTCCTGGCTCTGTGTTCAAGACCCACTCCTGTCAGTGATTGAGGGATGTCAGGAATTAAACCCTGACACCAGGGTTTAATTGACAGGTCAGTTGATAGCAAGGCAAGTGTTTTAACCCCTGTACTACCTCTCCAACCCCAAATGTATCCCTCCCTCCCTCCCTCCCTCCCTCCCTCCCTCCCTCCCTTCCTTCCTTCCTTCCTTCCTTCCTTCCTTCCTTCCTTCCTTCCTTCCTTCCTTCCTTCCTTCCTTCCTTCCTTCCTTCCTTCCTTCCTTCCTTCCTTCCTTCCTTCCTCCCTCCCTCCCTCCCTCCCTCCCTTTCTCCCTTCCTTCCTTCCTTCCTTCCTTCCTTCCTTCCTTCCTTCCTTCCTTCCTTCCTTCCTTCCTTCCTTCCTTCCTTCCTCCCTCCCTCCCTCCCTCCCTCCCTCCCTTTCTACTTACTTCCATTCCTCCTCTCCCTTCTTTGTTTTCTCTTCTTGCTTTCTTGCTTTTTGTCTTTCTTTATTGTGTTCTGGGCTTAAATCCACCTCTGTACTCAATAATCACTCCTGGTGCTACTCAGGGGAATATATGTGTTACTGAGGATCTGACCAGGTCTGCCACATGCAAGGCAAGAGCCCTTAACCCTGTATTATCTCTCTGACCTTTCCACATTCTTATTGCACACTCACTCCTCAAAAAATTATAATCTACTTTCTGTCTTTCACCTACAGATCAGCTCTACTGAATACTCTCAACTAAAATTTACAGTTACATATTACCACTTAAAAGAGATTTCTCAATTCTTATCAAATTTATCTAAATATTAAAATAGTAATCATTACCTTTATAAAGATAAAAATGTGCAATAAGCTTTCTGATACCCTGTTCTTGTAGTAGCCTGAAGCCATCCCTCTGTACTTGTGTGCGCTCTTCTTCCCTTCCTCTTACTCCTTCACTATGTCAACCTAAAAGTCAAAGCACGTTTATTTGGGATAAAAGAACTGCAATTTGGGTTGCATAGATTCAAATAGAAAACCTAGAATGTGCTCCAAGAAGGCACAAAAATCAGGGGTTTTTAATGCAGGATAAGAATAAGAGGCAAGTGGTTAAAGAAAAGGAGCTGATTAGTGTTAATAGAGTTAAATTATTCTTGACTATGTGAAATTGATTACTGATTCTTTAGGAAGAGTGAAAATGGGTTTTCAGGGCAGAAGATACAGTACAAGGGTAAAAATGCACGTCTTGCATATAGCCAAGCCCTGTTTGTTATCTGGCACCACATGACCCCACCTCAGCATTTCCACTTGCAGCCATAGAGGGTTTGAGTACTTCTGGGTATGACCTTGGACATCCTCTCGAGAACTGCTGAAGGCCCCTCAGTACTTTCAGGTGGCCTGGTTACTTTCCCAGTAATGCAGTGTTCAAGAACCATCACATTCTTGGAGGCTATTATGAAACCACTGACCCTGTTGCCTGAACATTTCTGGAGGAGACCTGGAGCTTTGTGAGGTCCTGAAATAAAATGAAAAAAAAGAAAGGGGACCGGGAATACAGCTCAGCTGTAGAGCGCTTGTCTTCCAAACTTTCATGTGTGAGGGCTAGGTTCAATCCCTGTCCCCCTCCAAAAATATTTTCCAGCTAAAAGATCATAGTTTTCATAATTGGTGCTGCTTGATGTTTTCATAAAAGAATTACTTTTGGCCAATCCAAAGGTCTTTGACCACGTTCAAAAATTTTGGGTTCAATTCAAAGGAGACGGGTAATGTAATTTCTCTCTAATGGTTCCCTGAATCCTTTTTAAAATAGCTTCAATGCTGTCAACTCTTCAAAAACAATAACATCCCACTACGTTTATTTTACCCATTATTTGGGAAAGGAGTCTGGGCCACACACTACGGTGCTCAGGGCTTAATCAAGGCACTGTGCTCAAAGGTCACGCCTGTTGGTGCTCTGGGGATCATGTAGTGCTGGTAATTGAACCAGAGTTGGCTATATGCAAGTAATCTACCACCTAAACTATCTCTCTGGCAACCTTTAACTCATTGTTTTATTCAGCAGGTACTAATTTCTCCTTGGTTTATCTCATTGTCCTTGCGTTATTCTTTTGGCTGAGAAAAACATCCTCATTCAAAGTATCTTCAGATGATTGTGTTTGCATTTGATCACAAAAGCTCCATTAGGTAATGCAGTACCTTCAAGAAGAGGCAAATCCTGGGCTTTGGGAAAGCTCAAAGGGAAAATACCTAACTTCCAGGCTTGAGGTCAAGAGTTCAATCTCTAGCATAGCTCTACAGATCAGTGTGATCCTGGTGCCATTGCCATTTGTGATCTCTGATGTTGTAACTAAGCCTGCAATTTCCAGTGCACTTCACCACCATGTGTAACTCCCAGAATATCACTCCAACCAAACTGTGCTTGAGCAACACAACTAAATTATGAAGGTCTGAAACCAACTGTGTGTACCTCCGTTTATTAGTAACAAAAATAAAGGAATGGGAAAGGAGGAAAAAAGAAAGTGTCCCTCTATCTTTTTCTTGGACTCACATTCTCAGGCTCTTTATTTTGTTCTCCATTTTCTATTCTGTTATTTTTCTACTGCCCAGCATTGTATGTTTACCCATTATTTATTTCCATTCTCTTCTTCAGTTTCAACTGGACTAAGCTTGCTATGTCCCAATTTTCTGTAATATTCTAAATTCAGCTCCCAACATTAACTTTTCCAAGGTCCCTGTTGTTCTTAGTAAAAAATCCTAAGGGATGTTTTAAATTAAATTTAATGTTTGGGGTTTTTTTTGCCACATCCAAATACACTCAGGCTTACCCATGGCTCTGTACTCAGAATTACTTATGGTGTTGAGGGGACTGAGAATGGAACTTGGAATGGTTTCATTCAAGGCAAGCACCTTACCTGCTGTACTACCTCTTTGGTCCTTTAATTTTATTTCTATTAAGGTTTAGATAGAGCACTTAGGTAGAGATTTTAATGATGGCAGCTTATCTTTTTTACCAGGTCATAAGTCATCAGCCTCTGGTCAGTTTACAGGCAGGCTGCCCTTAGATTGGGCTCATTAGCTGCTGCCAAGGCAGAGGAAGGAGGTAGGAGGCATTGCATCAAACAAAGACTGGGCAGCAGTCACAGGCTCAGTGAGTTCCCTTAGAAGTAGTGTGATCTGGCAGTTCATGACTAATATCCTCCATATAACCTTAAATCTAAATCTCTAGCGCGGAATCTCCCCAGGGGTTTAAACTACTCAAAATGCATGTTAGGCATGACCTCCCTTATGCTCTATAGGCACCTTAAGCTCAACATGTCCAAAAGAAGAATTCTTCACTTTCATCTAAATCAGAATTGCTTACCGCATTCTCTATCACAGCTGATAGCACCATTATCCCTATTACTATTTTTTATTACTGCTATTATCATTACTATCTACATAGCTAGTAAAGCTGGAGATCAGAATATCATTTTTCTGTCTACTTCACATATATTATCCATATCTAGTGGATCATAAAAACTTGTCTATTCTACTTCCTCGTATTTTTTCTTTTGAATAAAGTTCCCTTTCCCTTCCCCCTTTTGCTTTTGTTGTTGTTGCAGTGACAAGGACTGCACACACACTTGATTGTGATGCTTGTGCACCTGGTTGTGCTACTTTTGCTGGAAGTTGAACGCCTGGCTGAGATGCTTGCAGCTTCCATTGCATTGCTTGCTGCAGTTTGCACATTTTAGTGGTGGTGGCCGTGCATACCTTGCTGTGCTGGGGAGCTGGGGATGGGTGGGGTAGCAAACAACTGAGCTACCGGGGCCACACTTGATTCGTGTGAGTAACAACAGGGATGAACTTGTAGCAATTGATTTACTACTCAACCATCTCTGGGTGGCTCCATATTTTGTTTGCTTGCTTTTCCCTTTGACCCCTCCAAACAAAAACAAAAGAAAAAGCAAGCAAATAAAACAAGGGGCACCCAGAAATGGCTCAAGGTTTACTCCTGGTTCTATTCTCAGGAATTGTTTCTGATGGTGCTCAGTGGACCATATATGGTGCTGGGGCTCTGACCATGGTTGGCTGTATGTGGTGCAAACACTTTACCAACTATACAATCTCTCTGGTTTACCCACTATGTTCTTTCTCAGTTTGGTTGTCCCCTTTCCAGTTGGAAGAGAGTGGAGGCCCAGTGTTGTAGACACCATTACTCATCTGGGTGGCAACAACAGCCTCCCAAACTGAATTCTCTTTTCTGGTCCTGTCCCTCTAGAAAACATTTATCACACTCGAACAAATGCCCTGTACTTCTCAAAGAATAAATGATCACCCCTCTCTCCTATTTTAGACCTTTCAGTGACTACTAACTACTGGGAAACACTTAGCTCTTCAAATAACATGTCAGGCCCTGTTCTTCCTTCTGCTCCAGCTCATCAGCTGCCATGACTTGTCATTTTTACACCCCAGCATCACCACATTTCTATGCTCTCCACACAGCATGCTATGCCTTTGCTTCTGCTGACCATTTTAATTGGAATATACTCCATCCACTCTTTCGTTCTCATGACCTTTTCCAGGAAAATTCAGATTCTGTTCAGATATAATTTATTGCAGGAAATGTACTCTGTCTTCTGTCCTGTTTCCGATCTTAATAAGGTAGTCTTCTATGCTCTCATTATGTCATGGTCTTTTTTTTAATTCAACATCTCCCCACATTATTTTTCAGATGGCAGAGTCTCTGTCTATTCATACTATATTTCTGACACCTATGATAAGTACAGTAGGGGGTTACATTTTTCAACTGTATGAAAGAAGGAGGTGTAAATGAAGTTCAGGAAATCATAGGAAGACCAGTGTTGTGGAGAGGACAGATGAGGGGAAGAGAGGGAGAGAAGATCATGCGAAGAGAAAGAGAGAGAAAATCATACAGGGTTGAAATCAACTCTACCTTGACCTATCTCAAAGAAATGAATCACAGGACTGGGGCTTGACTCATCCCCGGTTCCCCTCTCCTAGAATCATGAAAAGCTGGCACAACAAGCCCTAGACATCTGGAAATCAGACTAAAGAATTGTCGGCTGGGTCAGTGTTGACAGTTGTAGTGGAAGGGAAACAGAGTCTAAGTGGATGAGGTCATGTAAGACTGCTGGAATCAGAGTTGGGAGAGGCATCAGTTAGTTTTTGTTACTTAGACAAATTATTTTGGGGAGGCAGGGGGGTCATATCTCATAGTACTAAGGGCTTACTCCTGTCTCTGTGCTTAGGGATCACTACAGGCAGGGTTCAGGGGACCATATGCGGTATTGGACTTGGGTGATATATGTGCAAGCCTAGTGTCTTAACCCCGTATTCTCTCTCTGACCCCAATTATCAATAACTTTAACAAGGCCAATGTGGGCTTAAAATGGTGATTGCTTTCAACTAGCTAAGAATCTGTTTTTCAAATAAATCATTGCTTTGCACATCTGCATAATGGTGCAGTTCCCAAAATAAAACCAGATTCATATCAACCAATCCTAGGGATCTTGCCTTTCAAATTGCATAGAGAAGACAAATCAAATGGCAAGAGTTTTGAAATAAGAGAAAAAAGGCTAGAAATCATGCCAGGGGGTTGGATTCAAGGAAGGTCCATTCCAGCAGAAGCAGAATTAAGGTCCTCTCTTTAAGCAAACTTTCTTTCCTTTTGTTATCTTTCCTTTTGTTATCTGCAAACTACTCCCAGGGTAGGCTTCTCCTTTTCTAGCAATGCTATCAATAGTCTTGTATATGAGAGTGTCTTTCTCAGTAATTGACAAATAATTAATTACATTTTGCTAATATTTCTTTTTTTAATTAATTAATTATTTATTTTTTGGTCACACCCAGCAATGCACTCAGGAATGCACTCAGGAATTACTCCTGGCGGTGCCTGGGGGACCATATGAGATGCTGGGATTCTAACCCGGGTCAGCCGCATGCAAGGCAAATGCCTTCCCCGCTGTGCTATAGCTTCAGTCCCTTTGCTAACTAATATTTCTATAAAAGTTATTTCTGCCTTTTTCCCATGAAATTCTGATCACATCAAACTCAGACTAACATATACTACTAATGCATGTTGAAGCTCAAAGTTTTCATTGGGTCCACAAATCATGAATCACGAATCACGAAAATCCCGTTCATCACCGAGGCAGGCTCAGTAACCTCTCATTTTGTCCTTTCCCTGAGATCTTAGAAGGCTATCTTGACTCCGCCCTCCCAAAGATGTCACACTGGGGGCTCTTTCAGGGTCAGGGGAATGAGATCTAGCTTGTTACTGGATTTAGCATATGAATACACCATGGGAAGCATGTAAGGCTGTACCATGTGGGCAGGGAACTCTCAGAAGATTGCCAGTTTCTCCCAGAGGGAGAAGCAGGCTACATGATATCGCGCGGCTGGCCGCACACTTCTGAAAGCTTGCTTTTAAGTCTCTCTCTGGATGTTGGCCATTGATGGGATTACACACACCTGGGTTCCTCTGCTGGTACCTTCATGCATGAGGCATGTCCGAACGTGTGGAGAAGGGCCTCCAGCATGGCTGTAGCTAGGTTCCGGTGGTCTTCGGTGGCCGGGAGCTCTGCTCGGGGTGGGGAGGGAAGCTGGAGCCCATCCCCTCTGAGGGGCCCTGGGGAAGAGAGCCAGGCATGCGGGCAAGAGACTCTCAATGGGTCCACACTGTTCAAAAATTGGATTCTATTCTGAAGTTAACAAACTTCTGGAACAAACACAGGAGCATCATTTTTGCCCTCATGTTCAGAAAGGAACCCCACCCACGAAGACAAGAAACACATTAAGCATATCCAGAGAGAAAAGGAAGAAGTCAAGTTTTCACTATTATCAAATGATATGATAGTATACTTAGAAAAATCCAAAAAACTCTACAAAAATCTCCAGGAAATAATAGGTTTGTATAGTAAAGTTGCAACTTACAAAATCAATACTCAAAAGGCTATGGCTTTCCTATATACAAATAATGAAAGAGCAGAAAGATATATTAAAAACAATTCCATTCAGAACTGTGCCTCAGAAAATCAAGTACCTTGGAATCAGCGTAACTGAAAAAACACTACTGTAAGAAATAAAAGAGGGCACAAGAAAATGGAGACAATCCCTTGGTCATGAATTGGGAGGATTAACATTGTCAAAATGGCAATATTCTTAATGCATTATCCCAATTCAATGCAGTCCCTCTAAGGATACCCATGGCATTGTTTCAAAGAAATAGATGAAACACTCTTGAAATTCATATGGAATGATAAACCCATGTGGATAGCTAAAGTAATCCTAGGGAAAAGGAAGTTGGGAGGCATCACCTTCCCCAACTTCAAACTGTACTGTGAAGTGGTAGTAATTAAAACAGAATGTTATTGGAATAACAACAGACCTGTAGACCAATGGAATAGAGTTGAATATCCTGACATAGACCTTCAAATATATGATCACTTAATCTTTGATAAAAAAAAACAAGAAATATAAAACGGAGCAAGGAAAAACTCTTCAACAAGTGGTGCGGTGAGATCTGAGCAGCTACATAACAAAAAATGATCTCTTTCTAAGGCCAGGCACAAAAGTCATATAAAATGGATTTAAAACCTCAATATCAGACCTGAATCTATAAGGTACATAGAGGAATATGTAGGTAGGACTCTTCATGACATTGAAGCTAAAGGCATCTCCAAAGATAAAACACCAGTGACCAAGTAAGTGGAAGCAAAGATAAACAAATAGGAATACATTTAACTAAAAATCATCTGCACCTCAAAAGAAATGGTCTCCAAGACACAAGGACAGTCAGTGGAATAGTAAAAATTATTTACCCAATACCCAAGTGACTAATATTCAAGATTTATAAAGTTTTGGTAGAATTTCACAAGAAAAAAATCCAACCCCATCAAAAAAGGGGAGAAAAATGAACAGTATCTCAAGGTGATTCACTAATAAAAAATGGTAATAAATAAATAAAAAGAAATACAACAACAAAAAAATGAACAGAAACTTTCTCAAAGAAGAAATACAAATGGGTAAAAGGAACATGGAAAAATGCTTTACATCGCTAAACATCAGGGGGATGCAAATCAAAACAATAAGATATCATCCCACACTACAGAGACTGGCACACATCAAAAGGAACAAGAATAATCAGTGCTGGCATGGATGCGGGGACAAAGGGACTCTCATTCATTGTTGGTGGGAAAACTGATGCTCCAGACTTTGTGGAAAACAATATGGGCTTTCCTAAAAAATTAAAAATTGAGTTTCCATATGACCCAGTAATACCACTTCGGGAGTGCAAAATGCAGAAATGTCATCTGTACTTCCTATGTTCACTGCAGCACTATTCACAATAGCTAGTATCTGGAAAAAACCTGAGTGCCTGAGAACAGACGGCTGGATAAAGAAAGTATGGTACATCTACACAATAGAATACTAAGCAGCTACCAAGAAAAATGAAGTCATGAAATTGACATATAAGTGGATGGATATAGAGACTATCATAGACATGAAGACTATCTGAGTGAAATGAATCAGAAGGAAAGGGACAGACATAGAATTATTACACTCATTTGTGGGATATGTAAAACATAGTATGAGACTAATATCCAAGGACAATAGAAACAAGTGCCAAGAGGATTGACCCACGGTTGAAAGCCTACCTCAAGTGCTGGGGGAAATGGCAATTGATATAGAGAAGGAAGCACTATGACAATGGTAGTTGGAAATGATCACTCAGGATAAGTACTGCATGCTGAAAGTAGGTAAAGGGACAAACACAACAACCTGTGTTGCAGACTATAATGCTCAAAAGGAGAGAGGGAGAGAAAGAAGAAAAGTGTTCGTTATAGCGACAGGCTGAGGGTGTGGCAGGAGGAACACTAGGGACATTGGTGGTGGGAAATGTACACTGGTGGAGGGATAGATTTTGGAACACTGTATGACTGAAACCCAATCATGAACAGCTTCGTAATTGTATATCTCATGGTGATTTAAAAAAATCTGTTGGTCAGTGCTTCTTATTGCAGGCAATAAAACGAATTCTAGTTATGTTCCAGAGATAAAGATATTGAGACGATAGTAGGTTGCTCACAAAATCGAATCAAAGTCTGATGATCCAATTCTGAAAGTGGTTATGGATCAGGGAAAGCTCAGCATGGAACTCGCCAACTAACCAGCTCACATCTCAGGACTGGTCTAGTTTAAAATGACCATGTTTAGGCTACAATACCACCTTTGCACTCCTGAGTCTCATTTGTTTTCTGACACCCTCTCAAATTCACACTCCTGGGTGGAACAGGGCATCTGCTTGATGAATCATATTGTATATGCTTTTACTCTAAGAGCTAAGGGATGAGAGAAGAGGAAGTATTTGCCTGTTCTTATTTCAGTGTCTCTGGGATATACTCAAGTGTTCACATAATAGTACCTTTTTTTTTTCTCTTTGGGTCACACCCAGTGATGCATAGGGGTTACTCCTGGCTTTGCATGCAGGAATTACTCTGGCTGTGCTCAGGGGACCATATGGGATGCTGGGAATTGAACCCGGGTTTCGCCGCATGCAAGGCAAACCTCCCTACTATCACTGTACTATCACTCCAGCCGCTACATAATAGTAACTTTTGTACTACATCTTTACCATCTTCGATATACAACTCAAAAGCAATAATAATATCCTCCATCATTTCACTTGTATCACTTGACATCCCGTTGATCTTCAATTTGCTTGAGAGGGCACCAGTAACATCTCCATTTGTCACTGTCGCATGCTAGTTTAGCCCAATGGCATCTGCTTGCTCCAGGAACAGGAAGAGCCTCAAGTCGTTCATTCAGGGTTTTGACGAAGAAGTCTGACCATCTCATTGGTGTGCAGCCACGCGGTCTTTTGATGTCCCATGGAATCCAGTCGGTAACAGCTCTAGTCTAGTGGTCGTCTCTGAATCGTATTATGTGTCCAGCCCATCTGATTTTTGATGCCTTGGCAAACAAGACAGTGTCCCTGATTCTTGACCGTCAACAGAGGTCAGAACTCCGGATTCCCACTCTCACTTGAGTGAAACGTGCTACTCCTAGCTTATCTCTTTCGATTCCTCATTGGGATACCTGAATAGCGTTCTCATCCTGTTTGTGTAGGGCCCAGGTCTCTGATGCATATGTTAGTGCAGGAACAATGGTGGAGTCGAAAAGATGTGCCAAGAGTCAGAGGTTCTTCATCCTCTTAACCACTTCTTCGATGTTCTTGAAGGCGTTCCACCCTGTTCTCTTCCTCCTGCACTGTTCTGGTGCCAAGTCGTCCTCATGTTGAGTTCTCAAACCAGGTACACATAGCTGCTGCATTCGGAGATGGTCATTCCATTGAGAGCAAATGAAACATCAGGGACTAGTTTGTTTTTCATGAACATTGTTTTGCTGAGATTCAGCTGCAGTCTGGCATTTCCACACTCGAGGTTGAAGTCAGCCAGCATTTGTGCTGCTTGGCTAATGTTTGGCATTATGAGAACGATGTCATCAGCGAAGTGGAGGTGGTGTAGTTTCTGACCATCTATCGTCACTCCCATTCCTTCCCATTCCAGTCATCGCATGATGCTCTCGAGGGTGGCACTGAAGCGTTTTGGTGAAATGGTATCACCCTGCCCTGCGAATACCTTTCTTTATGTCAATGATCACTTCATTGTAGAATGGTGAGATGCTGGTGGTGAATCCATAATACAGCTCGAGGAGCACCTTTATGTACTGAGTTTGAATGCCCTGTTTAGCTAGGGCTTTGATGACTGCTTCAGTCTCAACAGAATCGAAGGCCTTCTTTAAATCTATGAACGTTAGACATATTGAACTCTCATGAAACTTCAATGAATTTGGTCACTGTGTTTATATGGTAGATCATGCTGAATCCTTTTCAGAACCCAGCTTGCTCACATGGTTGTCCTTTGTCTAGTGTTCTGTCTATTCTATTTAGTATGACATGAGGGAACAACTTGTAGACGACGGATAACAGGCAGATTTGGCGATAGTTGCCGATATCGTGGATGTCTCCCTTCTTGTACAACAGAATGGTCCTGCTGGTTTTCCACTGGGACGGAACCTTGCATACGAAATGGTAGCGTGTGAAGAGCCGAGCCAGTGTATTGATGAGTACTGGCGGCAGATTCTTTAGGTGTTTGGGTCTGACCTTGTCCGGACCAGGTGCTGTACGCATCTTTACCAATGAAATGGCATGTCGGATTTCAGAAGGGAGAACAGTGGGAACAACATATCCATCCTGCGGAATTTGATATGTACACAGGTGGACATGGCTGTCAAAGAGATCTGAGTAGATGTCATGAATAATCCTCTCCATTGCCTTTCTGGAAGATGCAATAGATCCATCGGGACGTTGGAGTGCAGTCATTTTGTTCTTCTAGTTGGTGAAGGACAGGCAAGTGTTGCGAATACTTTTCCCGGCTTCTGCTGCATGGCCAACATTGCTGCTCTTCTCTCTTTGAGGTCTTCCCTTATTGCATCTCTGCACAGCTTTGTGAGCTCGGACATTAGCTTGTGGTTGCCCGAGGCTCGTGATAAACCATGATGGCTTTCCCACTCTCAGCATTTTTCGTGCAATCATGGCGGTGCTGAACCAGTCGATCGTATTCCTTGTTGATGTTGTCAATGATGGCATCTTCCCACATTGCCACAATAGTGCCAAAGAGATCCCAGATGGTAGTCATTTGGGGAGTTCTCTTCTTAAACTTAAACTTTGCAGTCCTTTCTCCCCACTCAGTGAAGTAGAATTTTGAACGAAGGAGACTGTGGTCCGATCCCATTTGGAATTTTGGGACAACAGTGACATCGGTCAGGCAAATTCTTTGATTGAATATGATGTGGTCAATTTCGTTGTGGAACTGTCCACTGGGAGACTCCCATGTCCAACGTTTACATTCGGCCTCCTGGAACTGTGTGTTACCATGGATGGTCTTGGTCGACATGATGAACTCAGACAGTCTCTCAACCTGTTCTTTCCATTCTAGGCCAAGGGACCCAATGTGGAGTTCTTCGGGTGACCTTCTTAGTCCTATCTTGGCATTAAAATCACCAACAATGACCTTGTAGAAGGTGTGGTCTTCTTTATAGAACTTCTCCAGCTCCATGTAGAACTTCTCAATTTCTTCTTTATCATAGTTGGATGTTGGTGCGTAGACGACAAAGACAGAAACTGCCAGCAGTGAGCCACATCTATTGAAGCGTAATTGCCCAATTTTGGTTGTTAGGCATTCGAATGAATCAATGCTCATGGCCACGTTCGTGTTGACAAGGACACCGATGCCACTGATGCTTCTGTTGTCGCATGTTCCGAGGAACAGTTTTTCTCCAGTGTCGAAAATGGCATGATGTGATTGATGCCTTCTCGTTTTGGTCAGATCAATGATATTGTACTTGATCTTCTGCGCTTGCACCATCAGTTCCTTGATGGATGCTTCTGATGCCAGCGTATGTGTGTTGAAAGTACAGTCATTTTAGTCTTTCTTCGTTTTGGCAGCCTAATTCGTCGCTGAGATTTTATCAGCCTCTTCTTGCTCATCCTTCTTAATGCTGCCATATTGGGGGCTTTTTTGGTGTCAGGCAAATGAGGCCCATTGTCGTTACTGTTTTTGGCATATTAAATATGCCACGGTAGCTTGCCAGGCTCTGCTGTTGGGTGGGGTAATCTCGGTAGCTTGCCGGGCTCTCTGAGAGGGATGGAGGCTTTTAGGGCAGTCTCCAATTGTCCTCACAGGTGTTCCCATGGTTTATACCATATTTGAAGCCCATCTAATGTCGTGCAAAATTATGGAAAATGGGTATTAAGCTTCCTATGCTGTGTTGTGCGGCCTGGAGCATGGCGGTGGCTGGGTAGTGGAGATAGTGGAGGTCTGCCAGTGAGGTATTTATGTGGCAGTGGTAGGGTGGGTCATCTGGGTTTGATCCCTAGTGCAGGGCGCTGAAGACTATAGGAGTTTCTGGGTATTATTGAGCCTGGAGTACAAGGTTGCAAAGTTCTGCTTTACCTGGTTCTGTGGGCTTCACTCATGGATGAAGTTTGGCCTGAGTGTCCGGAAAGAGGCGTGGAGTGTGGCTGTGACTCAAATACCCTTAAATGTTGATGTTCTCATTTGATTCTCCCAACTATCTTAGCAGGTAAAAACTAAATCAAAATTTAGTTTTTTTAGGACATAAAGGACATAAAGCTACTAAGAGACTGCCTAAAAGCCACATATCCTGCCCCTAACTTAAAAGAGAGCAAAACTGATATGGCAATTGCTATGCACCAAGAACTCTTCCAAGAGTTTTGTGTATTAGCTTACCTTATATTAATATAATCCTACCACTTAGTACTGTTAGAGAGTCTTTACTTCCATATGAGGGAACTGAGGAGCAGAGAGATTTAGGAATTTACTTAGGTTATTTAGTTAGTAGCACTGTCATCCTTTTGTTCATCCATTTGCTCGAGGGGGCACCAGTAATGTCTCCATCGTGAGACTTGTTGTTAGTTTTTTTCTTTTTGGCATATCGAATACGCCACGGTTAGCTTGCCAAGCTCTGCTGTATGGGCGGGATACTCTCAGTAGCTTGCCAGGCTCTCCGGAAGAGATGGAGGAATTGAACCTGGGTCGATTGTGTGCAAGGCAAACGCCTTACCTGCTGTGCTATGGCTCATTTAGTTAGTAAGCATTATATTTTAATCCAGTTTTAGACTATATATGTATATATATATACACATATATATACACACATATATGTATGTATACATCTCACATACCATATATATTTGTATACATAGGGTTTGTCCTCCAAATATATGGTATGATTTGGGTATCTGTCATATATATGTGGTTTGGGTACCATACCTGGCAGTTCTCAGGGTTTACTCCTGGCTCTGCACTCAGGTCACTCCTGGTAGTGCTTGGGAGACCATATGTGGTACTGGGGATTGAACCTATTGGCCACATGCAAGGTAAAGCTCCTGCCCGCTGTGCTATCTTTTTGGCCAAATCTTAGCTATTTTCACAAGACTTATGTTCCTTCTTTCTTCACTGCTCAGTTCAGTTACCTTATATATACGTGATACAATAGGTAATTTCTAATCATTTAGGACCAATCACTGTATCACTGTTATCCCGTTGTTCATCAATTGCTCAAGCGACACCAGTAACGTCTTCATTCTTCCTTGTTGCACGCTAGTGTAGCCCAATGCCATCTCCTCGTTCCAAGACATGAAGAGCATGTTATTGTTACTGATACTGTTTTTTGGCATATCAAATACGTGGCGGGGAGCTTGCCAGGCCTTGCCATGCAGGCGAGATATCCTCGGTAGCTTTCCAGGCTCTCCAAGACCAATATGCATCATTTCTTTTACAGAAGCCACACATGGCAGTCAGTCATAGAAAAGGGCAGTTTAAGCTAGACCACTCTCAGCAGACCTCAGCCTGACCTGGCTAATGGTGTTCAGGTCAGTGGAGCTTGAGGGCACAAGGGATACAACTTTTGGTGCTCATAGGTCATAATGTAGTATTGGGGGCAGGAAGTACAGTTAAAGGGGTCAAACTCAGGTCTTTCCACATGCTAGACATAAGCTTTTCGTGAGCTGTACCACTTGAGCTATGTCCCTGACTCCATAGATGTGTTCCTTTATAAGACACTTTCCACAAGGCCAGGAGCTATTACCCTTGTAAATCACTGCTGAATAAGTGGATGAGTATGAAGAAAGAAAATGGAAGTTAACCAGAAAAAAAGTCTGCATTTGGTATGAAGTGAAAGTAGGAATCAGAGCCCAACTTTGGCAGAAGTCCAAATGATTTATCCTTAGGTATTAGTCTGAGGTGTTACCCAAGTATCCCAAATCTGAAACTAGACCCATGGTGTATTGATGTCAAACCCTGTCTTTTCAGTTTTGCAGGCTGGAATTTCAAGATCAAGGTGTGGTCTTAGCTGGCTACCTCTCTTGGACTAAAGATGACTGCCCTCTTGTTACCTTTTCCTAGGGTTGTTCCTCTGTGCATGCACTTCTGATGTAGCTTTTGTGTGTTCAAATTCTCTTCTTAAAAAGACAATAATCTAGCTGGGTTCAGATCTACCCTAATTACCTTTTTATAGATAGTATTTCCACATATAGTCACAGTATGAAGTATTGGGGCTAGGCTTTAATATTTGGATCTGGTGGAGAGATCTAATCAGCCCCAAACATACTCATGTTTCATTCTACCTTGGTTTTCTCCAAATTAGGATAGGACAGAAATTGGTATGGAGTTAAAGCAAATGCATTGTCACACAGGACCTTGTTTTCCTCCCCCAGAATTGTAGGAATCCATATATTTGCCTCTACCTGAAGTAGGTAGAATCTTCTGAGTCTGGACTTAAGGTTAAACAGGACAATGCTGGCACTTTAGTGCTTCCCTTCCAGATATACACAAAATGAGAGTTGTGCCATCTGGCTTTTAATATTCCACTAGGGTGCTGTCTATTTAGTTAATAAAAGAAAACCCTAATCACTGTCCTTTGCTAAGTGAGCAGTTATAACATCTGTTTGAACCCCTCCTACACACACAAGTAATTAAATAAGCACAATGTCCTTTGGGGGTGAGGCAGGGAAGTCATAACTGCATCCCCAAAGTTCTCCAGCTGTACAATTCTCAACATCCCAGAGTGCTAGTTCATTTAGCAACTATTTACTCAATGCCTGCCAGTGACCAGGCCCAGGAGATGGAGAGGGAATAGAGATAGAGAGGAAGGCAGACTGCTTGCCCTTAAGAAGCATATAGTCATGGGCCCAGAGGAATAGCTCAGTGGCTTAGAGGTTCTGCCTTGCTAGTGAATTCAATCCCCCCACACACTGGGCATGTGATCCTGTCTTTTTGAGCAGCTCTGCTGTTTAAGCTTGACATTTTTGCTCTGCAATCCTCAGCACTCCAAGGGATTTCGGCCTATACCACAGCCAGGTGTATGTAAGCACCACAACAAGGAATTTATAGGCTGGGTAAGTGCCACATCTCAGACATGTAAGTGCCAGCACCCCATCTTCAGATTAGCATGTGTGAGCATCACAGTGAACCCCAGCCAACACTGCAACCAGAATGTGCATTAGTACTATTTACTCCTGGTAAGTACTTGTATGCACTGCCACTCAAAGGAATGCAATCATAACTGAAATGTGTGAGTATGATGGCCAGGTGTTGGTACGATCCTTGGTCAACTCAACAATACCAAAAACAAAGGGAAAAGAAGGGTTGGAGATAAAAATAAGAAAGTGCAGTGTTGGAGAAAAATGAGTAGGCAAATAATTCTGTGCAGTGTGATAAGAACTTCATAGATGGAAGCACAGGGAACAGTGTCAGCAGAGGTGGGTGATTGCACCAAACTGGCATCCAGGACTTCCTGTAGGTGGAGGTCCAAAACTCAGACACTTTTTCTTGGAGTGGGGGCAAGTTCGACCACTTGACAGTGCTCAGGGCTTACTCTAAGCTCTATGGTCAGGTATCATTTCTGGTAGTGTTCGGGAAAACATATGTTGTGCCAGAGATCAAACCCAGGTCAACCATATGCAAGGCAAGTGTCTTTTTTCCTTTTTTAAATTTTATTTTCGTAAAGTTGTTCATAGTAATGGATTACATTCAATATTTCAACACCAGTACAACCACCATTACACCTTCCAAACACCATTGATTTGAATTTTCCCACCACCACTCAAGCCTATCGAACAGGCAGATGCTAGATAATTTATTTTGTATTGCTTGGTATGAATAGCATGAAATATTGCGCGACTGCTTTTGTGGCTACATGCCCTAGAATTATAAAATTTTAGATAATTAGGGTCAGGAGAAATCTCTGCAATGAGCTGCTCGGTTTCTAGATTCTTTTGTGAGTCTCTGGATCATGGCTAGTAATGTGCTTAATGGAAGCCTGTGGCAGTTCGTGGGCATAACATCCAGGGTTCCATATAAGCAGGGAGATGAGAAGGACCGACCCAACCCTATCCCTTGAGGCCTGGAGTTTGCAGTCAGTGGTCCTACGTACCTGAGTTTTTCACTGGGTTCTGGAAGTTCACCACTGCCGGGATTCCTAGGGTACAGGTGGAGGGATGATGCCTGCTCCCGTCTGGAGTAGCCTGGTGAAACCAGCCTGGCACAAGGTCCAGAGAAATCTCTACAGCGAGCTGCTTGGTTCCAAAATTCTATTGTGAAGGCAAACAAATTATCTTAATTATCTTAATCTCTCTATTATCCCTCTAGTCCCAGAACTCAGTGGTGAAGTAGAAGTTAGCAAGTTAGAGAGGGTGCCAAGCTGGCAGGCGGAGATGATACGTTACCACAGGAAATTGTGATCTATCATATAACCTGCAATCCTGTAAGTTACAAGCTTCCAATTCTCCAGAAACCCTTTTAAAAACTATGCTAAAATTCCACTTTGGGGCATTTCACTGGAGCAATAGCACAGTGGGTAGGGCGTTTGCCTTGCACGAGGCCGACCCGAGTTCGATTCCTCCATCCCTCTCAGAGAGCCTGGCAAGCTACTGAGAGTTTCCTGCCTGCGTGGCAGAGCCTGGCAAGCTACCCGTGGCGTATTCGATATGCCAAAATACAGTAACAACAAGTATCGCAATGGAGAGACATTACTGGTGCCCGCTTGAGCAAATCAATGAACAACGGGACAACAGTGCTACTCCCATGACATAAAAGCACTCTCTCAAAAGGACACATGTACACCATCATTCATTACTTCACTCAGTACAATAGCTAAGATATGGAATCAACTTAGGTGTCCAGTGACAGATGAGTACCATAATGAAGTTGTAGTCTATGTACACGATGGAATATTATGCAGTCACAAGGAACCATGGAGACATGCAATTTTCTGCAATCTGTTTGGAACTTGGAAGATGCCATGTTGAGTGAAATAAGCCAGAAGAAGAAAGACAAACACAGGATGATCTCACTTATCTGTGGTATACGGTATACTGATCAGAATATGTATTATAGTAAAATGGGGATGCCTAAATCACTCTTGACTCCAGTGTTTAGAGAGGAGTACAGGGAAGGGAAAAAGTCAAGGTGGGAAGAAGAGAACAGGACGTAATGGGTGAACATGCATCAGAGCTCCATTTATACTGGTGTTATGGGTGAGTGGTATAGCCATATATCCAAAACACAGACTCAACATCACTGAAAACATGAGATCTAAGCTGCAACCACTGGAACTTTGTAATACATCTGTCAAGTTAACAAGTAGAGGATATGATATGGGAATACCTTTGGAGGGAAATTGACACTGGTGGTGAGATTGGTGTTGAAATATTATATGCCTAAAACTCAACTATCAATACCTTTGTAAATTGCACTTCTTTAATCAATTTTTTAATTGTTTAAAAGATTAAAAGCTTTGCTGAGAATGTGAGCAAGGTCCCATGCTAGGGCTGAGAAGGTAGCACAGTGATAAAGTACATTCCTAGCATGTATAAGGCCTTGGATTTGATCCCTGGCATGGCCAAAAAAAGATCATATGCTACATGCAGAGTTGTGGCATGAGGAAGTAAGTGCGTGTAGGCTTTTAGGTTCCTGTAAAATCTGAGCCCATCACTGATAGCATCTTAAAACATCCCCAGCAACCCCCAGCACCAGAAACAGTGCTAGTTTGAGAACATGGAGACTGTTAGGAGGTCAGGCTGAAAAATGCTGGAGCTTTGGACCCAGGAAATTGAAGGACTTGGCTAAAATTCAGGCAAGAAATTCACACTTCGTCTCATGTTTTATAATCCGGAGATGCTCATTTTCATAAACCCACTTTCAATAAGAGAAAGCCCTAGGCAGAATCATGAAATAAAAGGATCGTAATCCTTTTATTCATGCTACATTGTTCAGTTTACATAAAGCTTCGTTAGGCTTTTTAAAATATCTGAGGCTCAGAACAACGCTATGAGACAGGTAAAACTGGGCTGTCCATTTCTTTCTTGTAGATGCTAAAACTGAGTCCCAGAACAGTTCACTAACCAAAATCAGAAAGGCAGATAAGCCAGGCTGGTATTTATCTTTTTAGGGACCTGGTGCTTCCTTGTTCCACTCAGCTATGGAGACATTCCCCCCGTCACCCGCACACAGATTCCACAGCCAGTACACCAGTTCTGTTGTCTCAGCTTCCTGCCTAAGGGCACCAACCTCCTCACCACCCCCCCCCATTATTCTTATTTGTCTCCCCTTCCATAACTCCTTTTCTAGGCTACACTGCTTCCTCCACACCTGACCTCAGCTCCCATTGCAAGATGAAATCAAAGAGGACATGAGGAAATGGAAACATATACCCTGCTCGTGGATAGGGAGAATCAATGTTGTCAAAATGGCAATACTCCCTAAAGCATTATACAGATTCAATGCGATCCCTATAAGTATACCCATGACATTCTTCAAAGAAATGGATCAAGCAATCCTAAAATTCATATGGAATAACAAACGTCCAAGGATAGCTAAAACAATTCTTGGGAAAAAGATGATGGGAGGCATCACCCTCCCCAACCTCAATCTTTACTACAAAGCAGTAACAATTAAAACAGCATGGTACTGGAACAAAGGCAGAGCCGTAGACCAATGGAACAGGGTGGAATATCCCTACACACAACCCCAAATGTATGATCATCTAATCTTTGATAAGGGAGCAAGAGATGTGAAGTGGAGCAAGGAAAGCCTCTTTAACAAATGGTGCTGGCACAACTGGACAACCACATGCAAAAAAATGGGTTTAGACCTTGACCTGACACCATGCACAAAAGTCAGATCAAAATGGATTAAAGACCTCAACATTAGACCACAAACCATAAGGTGCATTGAAGACAAGGTCGGCAAAACCCTCCACGATATTGAAGATAAAGGTATCTTCAAACGTGACACGGAACTAAGCAATCTAGTAAAAACAGAGATCAACAAATGGGACTACATTAAACTAAAAAGCTTCTGCACCGCAAGATATACAGTGACCAGAATACAAAGACTATCCACAGAATGGGAAAGGATATTTACATAATACCCATCAGATAAGGGGTTGATATCAATGGTATATAAAGCACTGGTTGAACTCTACAAAAAGAAAACATCCAACCCTATCAAAAAATGGGGCGAAGAACTGAACAGAAACTTTACCAAGGAAGAAATACGAATGGCCAAAAGGCACATGAAAAAGTGCTCTGCATCACTAATCATCAGAGAGATGCAGATCAAAACAACCATGAGATACCACCTCACACCACAGAGACTGGCACACATCCAAAAGAACAAAAGCAACCGCTGTTGGAGAGGATGTGGGGAGAAAGGGACCCTTCTACACTGCTGGTGGGAATGCCGGCTAGTTCAGCCCTTTTGGAAAACAGTATGGACGATTCTCAGAAAACTAGAGGTTGAGCTCCCATTTGACCCAGCAATACCACTGCTGGGAATATATCCCAGAGAGGCAAAAAAGTACAATCGAAACAACATCTGCACATGTATGTTCATCGCAGCACTGTTTACAATAGCCAGAATTTGGAAAAAACCCGAATGCCCCAAAACGGATGACTGGTTGAGGAAACTTTGGTACATCTATACAATGGAATACTATGCAGCTGTTAGAAAAAAGGAAGTCAAGAATTTTGTAGTTAAGTGGATGGGCATGAAAAGTTTCATGCTGAGTGAAATGAGTCAGAAAGAGAGAGACAGACATAGAAAGACTGCACTCATCTATGGTATATAGAATATCAGAGTGGGAGACTAATACCCAAGAACTGTAGAAATAAGTACCAGGAGGTTGACCCCATGGCTTCGCGGCTGGCCTCATGTTCCGGGGAAAGGGCAACTCAGAGAAGCGATCACCAACTACATTGTAGTTGAAGGCCATGTGGGGGAAGGGAGTTGCGGGCTGAATGAGGGCTAGAGACTGAGCACAGAGGCCACTCAACACCTTTATTGCAAACCACAACAGCTAATTAGAGAGAGAGAACAGAAGGGAATGCCCTGCCACAGTGGCAGGGTGGGGTGGGGGGGAGATGGGATTGGGGAGGGTGGGAGGGACACTGGGTTTACGGGTGGTGGAGAATGGGCACTGGTGAAGGGATGGGTTCCCGAACTTTGTATGAGGGAAGTATAAGCACAAAAGTGTATAAATCTGTAACTGTACCCTCACGGTGATTCTCTAATTAAAAATAAATAAATTATAAAAAAAAGTATATTTTTTTGTTTAGTTCATTTGAATGTTGACACCCTTTCTATACCACATACAAGTGAAATCGTATGGTGTTTCCCTTTCTCCATTTGGCTTATTTCACTAAGTATGTTAAGCCCTAGGCCCACTGACCATCCATGTTTCAAAAGACAGGATTTCATCTTTCTATATAAATATATAGTTGAACTGTATTACACTGTGTACAGAGACCACAGGAAAGGAGAAAGTGGACAGGTAAATCAGGACAAGGGGGACAAATATACCATGAAAGAGAGGACTGGGCTGGAGCAATAGCACAGCGGGTAGGGCGTTTGCCTTGCATGCAGCTGACCTGGGTTCAATTCCCAGCATCCCACATGGTCCCCAGAGCGCCACCAAGAGTAATTCCTGAGTGCATGAGCCAGGAGTAACCCCTGTGCGTTGCTGGGTGTGACTGAAAAAGAAAAAAAAGAAAGAGAAGACTGATAGTGAACTTAATATAGTATGTACACATTCTGATTTTGAATGGTGCATGCAACTGAAGCTTACATGATGCTGTAATGAAATGTTACTTTAATTGAAATAATCTTGGTTTAGAGATATAGTATAGTGGTTAAGACCTGAATGTGACCAATCGGGTTCTATCCCCAGAACTCCATTTTATGCCCTGAACACTACCTGGAGTGATTCCTGAGAACAGAGACAAGAGTAAACCCCGAGCACTGCCAGGTGTGACCCCCAAACCAAGAAAAAAAATCAAAGCGTTTTAAAGATCATGTGCATTTTTCAAAAATGAAGCGCTTTTTAAAGCTTCTCTTCCTTGAGGAGAGGGGTTGACAAAACATACTCCAAACCTAATTTGATAATGCTTTTATAATTTGGGGCACACCCATTGGTACTGGATGGGGTTTGCTCCCTGTGGTGCTCAAGGAAACTTGAGGCACTGGGAGTTGAACCCAGAATCTCCTGCATGCGAAGCGTGTGCTCCAGCGCTTTGTACCTTCTTCCCCACTGCTAATTTACTAATTCTTGCTGCAATTTTAGGAAAGGAGAAGTGGACCTTGAGAGAAGTTCTCCATGCCTTCAGTGGTGGGAATTTTAGAGCTCGGAATTTTATTTGACTTTATTAAAAGACTATTTTTTGTGAAGGATCCTCCCAAGTGGTGCTTAAGAGGCTCAGGTGTTCCCTGCATCATTCTTGGCTGACCAGATTTGGGGTTCTTGTTGCAAGGGCCCAAGGTGTTAGTAGGGTCTTGTGGTGTCTGGGCTTACCTGGACCACCCAGGTTGTGTTTGGAAGCCTACAGGATTGCACTTGGCGATACTTGATGTACCATGTGGTGCCAGGGAATGAAGCCGGGTAAGGCACATGTTTGGCATGTGCCCTAAGATGTGTACTATTTCTGGGTCCCTTTTTAAGAATTTATTTTCCCTCTATGTTTTTGAACATTTTGTTTTGGGGGTTAATGTAACTGGCAGTCCTTAGGGTTTACTCCTGGCTCTGCCCTCGGTATCATTCCTGACGGGGCTTGGGGGACCATATGGGGTGTTGGAGATGAAATCTGAGTTGGCCGCATGCATGGTAAGTGCACTACCTGTTGTATTACCTCTCCAGCCCCTCACTTTGCCACTTTCATTGAGATATCATGGTTTCCAATGCTGTTACTTATACTTTTCGTGCATGCATAGTTTTAACACATTCCAGCCACCAGAGTGCCTGCTTCCCTCCACCAGTGTTCCAAGGACCCCTCTCACAGTCTGCCTGTGTTCCAACGACCCCTCCTACTGTCTGTCCACCCGAAAAGCTCAGTATCAGTTCTGATACCACTGGCCTTTTGTTGTTTTGGAATTTTAAACGCACTGTCAAATCTTCCTAAGCAAGTGCCTCTTCCACGCAAACCTGGAACTAGCTCCATCTGTCGAGCTAACAAGTAACTCATCTAGTCCTTTGTACATACATTGCACAAGTGCCTTCTTCCCTCTGAACCTCACATTCCGGGAGAGCTAAGATCCTTGACTTTTTAGCTCAAGATAGGACCTGTGGCCAGCTGGCACCAAGAGCACGCTCAAGAGAGCCAACTTCTGGGGGAGCTTATAGCACACATCTGCCTGATCTGGAATACGTACCCCTTGCCAGAGGCCCTCTTCCTAGCCTTGCAAAAGGTTGCAGCTTCCCACTGCTTGCCCTGGAAACATTCTGAGAGTCTGTTCAGGGGAAGCCAGGAGGTGGGTTGCCCATATTTGTCGTGATGGGAGCTGGAAATCAGACAGCACACGTGCTCTATGCTGTCAAGGCGCCAGTCCTAGGCAGGTCCCCAAGGTCCCTGTGAGGACCCTCTGAAGAGAAAGAGAGGGAAAGCTCATTTCAATGACAAGCAAACACAGGCAGCAGAGAGGCCGTCTAAAGGCAGGTCTGATGCTTCACAGTGAGGTGCAGGAAAGTGCCCATGGTCCCACACATTGAGGAAAGGGACTGAGCTTCACACACACACACAGACCTGGCTGTGGTATGTGGAGGTGAGGAGGAGACACTGGGAGGGAGACTGAACCTCATTTAGCACTTTGTTCCTGGCCTCTTCTGGAACTAGTGGTGTGACTCCCTCCCAGCCTTCATCATCTCTGGGGAGCCATCCATCATACTGAGCTCTGGGCCCTGATATGCCCTCCCGGGGCTTCTCCCACGGAGCTCCCTCCTGCGCAAAGCCCCCAGCCAGCCGTGCTGTCCCGACCCCTCCTTCCGTGGTGAGGGCTCCCTGGCTCCATTATGCTGGAGCTCTGTGTTCCCCTTGCTATAAAACTGCCTCAGTAATTTAGCTCTCTGGCCTTGATCTGCCAATTGGGGAGTATATCTCCTGCCCTCCCCCTGCCCTTATTTCATTTATTTATTTTCTGAAATCTGTTTGCCTTCCCTGAGTCTTCACAACTGGAACTAAAATCAGAGCTGTTAAACAGCTCATTCCAGTTGCTGGAATGCAACTATATCTTTGTTCAAAATGCTTATTCATATGGTATTGCAAGTGTTCTGTTCTGTGTGACAATCCGTTTACCAGCAGCAGTAGGCCATTGCAGAAATAAGTACTAAATGTAAATTAAGTAAGATCAACCATGGGTCCCATTGGAAATGACTGGTCCGAAGAGATAAATCCAAAGGGTAAAGTGGAAAAGAATTTTATTCTCATTAGGAAATGACGTTTTATATATTCTTTCCATCAATACATTTTTGTCTTCCTTTTTATCTTCTGTGTACTGGGAAGAAAGAATTATCTAGAGAATGGGGAGGGTGTAAAAGCAAATTAAGTCCATCCTGCACCATTTATCTAGTTCACAGTGTAGACCAGTGATGATTCTTAAATCTGAGCTTGTATCAGACTCCTCTGTAGTATATCTTAGGCACAAACGAGAATTTGTCTTCCTTTACATCTGCTTTCTCATTTTTTTCTGATTAAGACTGAGATATTTGCTTTTCACATTATATGATTATGAAATATTTCAGGATTGCAGCTTCATATTTCAATAAATATATATATATCACATCCCTCCCTCCACTCAATTGTAATACTACCCCACCCTTACCTCTCACCTCCTTGTATCTTCCCTTTTGGTAACCACTGTTTTTGGTCAGAATCTAAGGTTTGTTTTGTTTTGTTGCTCCAGTGCTTAGGACTATCCCAACTTAGTCCTCAGAGGTCACGCATGGCAGTTCTTAGGGAATTATTTAGTGATGGGAATGAAACTTGGGTCTTCTGCATACAAAGCACCAGCCCTATGAGCCATCTGTCTGTCCCTGTTATGTTGTTCTTTTGATTTGTCTATCTCCTATTCTACATGTGAATGAAATCATCCAGTATTTTTCTTTCTTTTTATTTTTCTGTTTTGTTTTGTTTTGTTTGGGGCCACACCCAGTGATGTCCAGGACTTACTCCCCTAACTGAGCTCAGGAATCACACTTAATTGTGTTTGGGAAACTATATGTGGTGCTGGGAATTGAACCTGTTTTGGCTGCATGCAAGGCGATCATTGTATTATCTCTCCGGTCCCTTTTTCTTTACTACTTCAAACAACACAATCCCATTAATATTCATCTTAAATGGCAAAATTTCATCTCTATTAATAGCTGGATAGTATTTGATTATGTATTTACCATTCTTTCTTTTTGGGGACAGCAAGCAATACTCAGGGAGCCTAGGATCTATACCTAGTGATTTTTTTGTTTACCTAGTCAGGTGGTTGAATGCTAGTAACCAAAGATAAGGTGTTGGTTGAGCTTTGCAGTGCCAGAGACCACCAGTGTCAGACTTGAATTGCTCAGGGTTTTCCAGGAACACAAGAGGTGATGCTCAGAAGGTCATGTGGTACTGTGCATCTAACGAAGTCACGTGCACCCTGACTACTGTAATATATCCTTTGCCTGAAACTGTATGTCTTTACTATTGGGAATAGTGTGGCAATGAACATAAGGGTACATATATTTTTTCAAATTACTTTTCATAAGAATCAGAAAGAGTGAGACCTCATTGTCAGTTCTTCTTTTTCAATATTGTTTTTGCCATTCTGAATTCTACAGAATGTCAAAATGTCTACAGAGAATTCAAAGTGATATTTATAGGGGTAGTGTTGAATCTTAAATCAATTTTGTGGGTATAGCTACCCTAATGACATTGTCTTCCAGTCTATGAATATGGGACATTTACTATTTATTTAGTCTATCTTTACAATCTCTAAATAACACCTTGTAGTGTTCAGAGAACAAATTTTGAACTTTTAGTATTAAATTTAAATATTTTAATTGTAGTGTTGTTGTAAGTGAAATTTTCTAATTTCATTTTAAGCTGTTCTATATAAATATATCCATGCCATTGATTTTCATATATTGTTATTGCATCCTGCAACTTTTCTGGATTCATTTGTTAGCTCTAATAGTATATGGGCTTGTATATTCTCTAGTATTTCCTAGACGTAGGATCATGTCATCTGCCAGCAAAGGTAGTTTTTCGCCTTGTTTATTCCAATACGAATATATTTTATTACTTTCTATTGCCTAGAATTCTTGGCCAGAACCTTCAGTACAATATAGAATAATAGTCAAAGTAGATATCCTTTTCTTATTCCTATCTTAGGAAGGAAGTTTCAGTCTTCCACAGTTGGGAACAAAGGGTTAAGACAGAATGTGGAGAAAGGCACAATGGGCAGAAAACAGAAATCTGATATTCAGAAAACCAGCAACCATGTGGAAAATAGTGAGGCAAGGGTCTTGTGGCAGCACTATTTATGCTCTCTCTCATAGAGGATACAACTCTTGAGATAATCTCATTATAAAGATGTTTGTCTTGATATCCTAAGGCCCTCAGATGTGTAAATTTAGCTTAGATAGATTAAGATAGTTAAGCAGTAGACCAAAGAATGTTGTTGTTCTTCCTCTAATGATCCCTGGTTCAAAGCAATAAATATTGAATACAAAGGACATTTGGGTTGGGGCTCTCAGTCCAAGAGGCTGTTAGTTCCCTGACCCCATGCTTTTTTTCTTATTTCTGTCTTGTTTTCTTAATCCCCCATGGTGCCCCTGCTTCGACCCTGTTCCCTAGGACCAGTCCAAGGCATTTCACCACTAAGCATGATTCTAACTATAGATATTATCTAGAGTCCTTAATTTGGTTGGGGAATTTCTTTCTCCTAATTTTAAGGGTATTTTTTATTGTGAAAGGGTGTTGAAGTTTTTAAAATGTCAATTGAGATGGTCATGTTTTGTTTTGTTTTTGTTGTAGATATGATTCATTGCATAAATTGATTTTTAAATATAAAATAACTTCATATTCCGGGGTAAATGGTATGTTATTTTTTGCATCTTGATTGATTCCATTTGATGATATTTTGTTAGTGATTTTTGCACACATCTTCATAAGTTTTTATGGTTTGCTTGTTGCATCTTTTGTGTTTGATATTTGGGGAATTCTTACTTTATAGAAGGAGTTAGGTCTGAAACCTCACTCTTTTAATTTGTAATAGCTTGCAAACACTCTGTGCTTATTTTTCCAGTAAATAATGGAATTCAGAGTCAGACAGGATAGTTTGAATGGCAGAACATATACCTAGCGTGTCTGAAGCCTTGATTTCAAGCCTTTAAGAAACTTTAAGTCAGAGCACTTCTGTGAATGGACAGCAGCCCTATCTCCAGACCACTATTTAAAAATTATAATTCACTACTGAAGCTACCTCATACTGGTATTTTTTGTAAATAAATTTATATTGATAATTCAATCTCTTAAATATTCTCACTTGTTCTAAATCTACTCAAGCAGTATCTTTGTTTCTTTGTTTCTTTCTTTCTCTCTTTCTTTCTTTCCTTCCTCCTTCCTTCCTTCTTCCTTCCTTTCTTTCTTTCTTTCTTTCTTTCTTTCTTTCTTTCTTTCTTTCTTTCTTTCTTTCTTTCTTTCTTTCTTTCTTTCTTTCTTTCTTTCTTTCTTTCCTTCTTCCTTTCTTTCTTCCTTCCTCCCTTCTTTCCTTCCTTCTTTCTTTCTTTCTTTCTTTCTTTCTTTCTTTCTTTCTTTCTTTCTTTCTTTCTTTCTTTCTTTCTTTCTTTCTTTCTTTCTTTCTCTCTCTTCCTTTCTTTCTCTCTTGTTTTGAGGCCACATCCAGTTTTTCTCAGGGCTTTACCTGACTCTGTGCTAAGGGATCATTTGTGGTGGGCACTGAGGACCATATGGGCCATATGGGGTGTCCAGGATTGAATACAGGTTGGCCATGTGCAGAGCAAGTGCCCTATTTCTCCAGACCTTCAAGGTACCTATTCTTATATTAAAAGTTGGTGATTTGCATAGATTTGTTCATTTCATTAAGCCATCTAATTTATTAGCATGTAATTGCTCATAATACTGTGTCTAATCCTTTATGTTTCTTTAAGCCCACTAAAATGGGGAGCTCACATTAAAAACTGCTGCTTTAAAGGCTGTTCTGAGTCTAACTTTGGGGAGGTTTGAATTCAGTATGGCTGGATCTTAGGTGGAACTTAGAAGTCCCATCCTGTGAGCAAAGAACACATATTAACATCTAACAGCAACTAGCATGTATTCCTGTTCCTGGGTGGTGAAGGGAAAGGAGGCATAGATAACCCCAGAGCTCTTGGTTCAAGATGAGTCTCTAGCTCACCTTACTGTAGAGCTGGGTGTTCTCAAAGGAAACCTGGGTCAGTCTTCTGGGGCAGGGGTTGCTCAGTCAAGCCCAGATTACTAGACCTACCCCCAGAGCTTCAGATCAGTAGAATTGAGAAGCTGATGCTGATAATATACATTTCCAACAAGTTTTCAGGTAATGCCTCTTTGGGAAGTAAATAAAGGAAGAATCTGTGTTCCTCTGACCAAGGTAGTGAGGACTTGGGCATTGAGAGGCACATTTCACGGACTGGTTTGAACAGGGACTGTGGGTATATTTGGCACAAGACTAAATATTCTAAGTAACTTGATTTTTCATATTAAGGATTTCTAATAAAAGTACCAAATTAAATATGTATTCATTAATCCTAAATATATCTGAGACTAATTGTTTCACAATGTTATTAAGGCTCAGCTATTTCAAAATGGTCTTAGGGAAGAGAACCAATAGTTAGTGAGTCTGTTAAGCTCTACATTAGGACATTTTATCTATTACCTCATTGCTTCTTGCAACATCCCGACCTGAAGTACATCAACAGAAGAGGTATTCCAATCTTTTCAGATGAGGGAACTGAGTCTCAGGGAGCTTAGTTGAGCTACCTTTGCTCACACAGTTGATAAGAACTGAACCGAGGGTTTCAACTCAGGTCTGAGGGTCGGGGAAGATTGCTCAAAGGCTTTGCATACAGCTGACTTAGGTTTCATCCCTGGAATCTCCCAGAGCAGCCCAAAAATGCTACAAATTGCACAATCCTCCCCTCCACCCTGCCTAAAAAGCAAACTCATACCTGGCTCCAGAACCCTTTAAACTGTATTCTTTTCCTAACACACAAAGAATACATCTTTATTGAAATAGCAGGAGAAAGCATGAGAAATAAAACGATTGTCATGGAGACTAGGTAATGAGGAATGAAAGAATGGGTCAGGGATAAATTCTGAAAATCACTCCAGAAATTTTTCCTTTATCGTCGTTGCTGCACAAATTGAAGAAGGGGTGGGCTATTAAATTGGCTGCGGCTTAGAGAAAGGGAAAAAAGGGAGGTGCTGTTAAGAGCAGAGAGGAAGGGCTGGTGGCTCATAAGGATAAAGAGCTGGAAAGGATCCTAGAGCTTATCCTAATGCTTCATCTAGCAGCTGAGAAAACCGGAGTCCAGAGCAGAGAGGGAACTTGCTGAAAGGATATTGTGGCTTGCTGCATCAGTAAGCCGAATCAGAGTCGGAAGCGCTGAGCAGAGCAACTCTGAATGCCATGTTGCATCCAGAGCTTCCTGGGGGGATGGGCTAAGGTCCTTGCTGTGGCTGCATCAAGTTCAAACTCCTCCTTTGCACATAGGATCCTGAGAATTTTCCCCAATAAACCTCCTGCCCGAGAACTCTTTCCCACACTGTTTTCCTGGGCAGAAAGCCTGTGATCCTTCCCCAAGGTCACAAGTTTGTGGAGTTGCCAGAGAGATAATATAGGGCGAGAGAGACAATACAGGAGTTATGGTAGTGGCCTTGCACATGGCCAACTCCAGTTCAATGCTCTGCACTTCATATGGTTCCCTAAGCACCATCTGGAGTTGACTCCCAAGCACAGAACCAAGAGTAAGCCCTGAGTACCTTCAGGCTTGACCTCTAAAGAACAAAATTTCCACAGTTTGGTAAAAACAAGACAAAATTCTGTCTTCAGACTATTTATGTTTGTTTGCTTGTTTATTTGAGGGCTACACCCAGAGGTTCTCAGGGCTTACTTCTGGTTCTATGTTCAGGGATCACTCCTGATACAGCTCATAAAACCATATAGGGTGCCAGAGGATTGAACCCTAGTCAATCTCATGCAAGTGCCTCACCTGCTGTACTATGGCTCCAGTCTCTGTATTTTGATTATTTTTAAATTGAGTCACTGTGAGATGGAGTTACAAAGCTGTATTTTGATTCTTAATCTATTCATCCCACCAAATTGACCTCTCACATGAATTCCTCTTTGAACATCTCTGTGTTCCAGATCTATGCAAAAATTTAAGACTCGGGACCTTAGAGTCTAGGCCAAAAGATGCAGGCAAAAGATTTCCTCCCCACAACCCTCCTGTCACAGAGTGCTCTGCATGGTAATGAGGATATAGGTTCGTAAAGAATGTGAACTGTCTGTTATAGGTGAAGTTAGCAGCAGAAAATCTGAGGTGCTTATCTGGTTCCTCCAGGGTTCCTGCACTTGACTCAGGCAGTGGCTAGGGGAACTCAGTCTGGATCAGGCACAAATAAGAATGACAGTGATGTCCATGGCTTGGGACCTGAGGATGTCTTGCACAAGGATGAGTGTGGGATTGAGACCTGAAACTCTGCTAAGTGGGAGACATACTTTCAATTCTCAGAGTCTGAGAATCCCTCTCTTTTGCTGGTGCACTTTCTGGCTCTCATGTTGCAGCTAGGACCAGGGGTTTCCACCTGGCACCTATGTTGAGCACCTGACACTTACATTGTGCCTACTGACAGGATCTGCTCACTGGACACTTCATCACAAAGTTCTGTGACTGTAGCCCTATTCGTGCAATTAAACTTCCTATTATGGCATCTTCCAGTTACTTTAATGGAATCCTGTGCATTTATATGCCACTTTGGTTTATGAGTGTCCAATGGCAGCAAGGCCCAGAGGAGGCCAAAACCTAGACTTCCACAGCTTTCTTTGTCCCTCTGGATGGTCCTTCTGTCTTGGGAAGCTGGAAAGGAGTTTAGAGGAGACCTCTGACCCAAGCTGCCAAATAGAAGGCCAAAAGCTTGGAAGGGGACACACCTTCTGTTTAAACACCAGGTCCAGCAAGTATTCAGCAAGCAATTCTCAGTGAAGCATTCGCAATTCCCCAAAGCAAGTCATTCAGATGGACTGTGCATCTTACTGGTCAAGGTGCATTTTTAGAATTCCAAGTGTGAACCAAGTGATAGTGAAGGCTCTACAAGGTTTTATACATATCATATTATGTTAAGAATGGTTTCAGAATGGCAGTGGGTTGCTCTCAAGAAGATTATGAATACTTTGTCCAGATGAGTTTCAGTCTCCTGGATATAATACTGAGACAAAGGTGCATGATCCCAACCCAGATTTGATTTCTGGCACCATGTAGTCTCCAGAACATTGCTGGGTTTAGCCCTAGAGGTTCTCCAGCACTGCTGCAGTGGCCCAGGTGATCCACAACACCATGGACCCTGAGTAAACATGCATTCTCTGATCCAGGCATTAAACCCTGGCACTGTGAGATAGGGGGATTGAGTTTGAAGGGGCAAGTTTTGCAGGGCTCCTGACCCCCTAAGCTTGAGAAGCCCACCCCCAACATCACCAAAATATATCTTATTTTCCCTCCTTTAAAAACAATTTTAAACAACACATTCTTTAAAAACAATTTTTCTTTTATTTTCTGTGATTTAGAATTCTGTTAATGACGGATTCCCATGTACATAAATTCAACAGCACACCCATCAACAGTGTACCCACCTCCCCTCTCCAAGGACCCCAACATAACTCCCTTTTAACAACTGCCCACAAATTAATCTCGTGGATCAGTTCTTCCCATTGTGTTGTCTTTGGCCCTTTGTTGCTACTTTTCTGTGCATCTTTAAGTCCCACATATGAGGGAGGTAATTCTATATCTATCCCATTCCTTCTGACTTACTTGACTCAGTATGATATACACTATCTCCATCTACATTGTGACAATGTGCATGATTTTGTTCATTTTTAGAGCTGCATAGTATTACATTGTGTAGATATACCACACCTATTTTATCCATTCATCTGTAGAGAACATTTTGGTCATTTAAATATTTGGGCTATTGTACTAAGCACCGAAATGAATGTAAGTGTGTATATACCTTTCCAAATAAATATTTTTGTGTTTTGAAAATAGAAGTCAAGAATTGGTATTACCTAGTTGAATGGGAGTTATATTGATATATTTTGAAAGATCTCTATATTGCTATCCATAGAGATTGAACCAGGCAACCTCCCCACCAAAAATGGATGATGGTTCCTTTCTCACCATAAACTTGCCAATACTGGACATTTCCAGATTTATAGACTGATTGATAGATACCATACTTATTGGCATGAGATGATATCTCAGTTTTAATTTGCATTCCCCTTATCATGATTAGTAGTGAGCACTTTTTACTCTGTGTATTGGCAATCTGTATGCTTTCTTTAGGGAAATTTCTGTCATCACCTTGCCCTATTTTTGGATAAGTTGTTGAATTTTTTGTTGTGGAGATTTGTGAGTGCTTGAGTGCTTTATAGATCTTGGGCATTAGCCCTTTGTCTGATGTATTATGTGCAAATATTTTCTCATTCAGTAGTGCATACTTTTATTATAACTTAAGTTTCTTTACTCTGCAGAAGCTTTTAAATTTGATGTAGTCCCATTTGTTTATTATTGTTTTGATTGTCTTTACCTCTGTGATCATCTTATTGAAGAACCTCTGTGGCCAATTTCCTGGAGGATTCTGTTGAATTTTTCTTCAATGTATTTCATTAATTCTGGTCTTATCTTGAGGCCCTTTGTTTATTTTGAGCTTATTTTTGTTAATTATGTGAAGTATAGTCCTAATTTCATTTTTTACATGTGGCCATACAGTTTTCTCAGCACCATTTTTAAAGGAGATTTTCTTTGCCTAACTCAATGTACTTTGCTCCTTTGTTATAGATTATCTGTCCATAAATCTAGAGTTTTAACTGAGGACTTTCAATTCTACTCCTTTGGTCTATTCCATACCATGCAGTTTTTTAAAAAATATTGTAACTTGGTAGTATAGTTCTAAGTTGCACATGTAACACATCCCTTTTTTCACACTTAAGGTTGTTTTAGCTCTTCACAATGTTTTATAGTTTCATAAAAATTTTAATAGATTTTATCCAAGTAGTTTAACAATGACATTAAAATTTTAATAGGTATTATACTGAACTTCTATAATACTTTGAGTAGTACATTTGGTATTATTTATTCTTCCAATCCATGAACAAAGAATGTCTTTCCATTTTCTGGTGTCTTCTCTTTCTCTTAGCAGTGATTTTTAGTTTTTAACTGCTTAAAATATATCCTGCTTAATACATTTCTTTCATTTGGGACATTCTAATTTATTTACATTCTGCCAAGAAATATATATGTGTATCTGTGTATAATTAAATCTTTGTATAATAGACAGACATTTTGCATCACTGTGTTTAAAAATAAAGCCTCACATATATTATGGGCATATCTTTGTTACCCGATTCTCCACTTTCAAGGAATAGCACCATATTTTGAAGCTTATCATTCCAAGTGCAGTATCTCTTTCTTTAATAACACCTAGCTTCCATTTCTTTACTCCCTCTTCTCAGTCTTACCTCTCCCATATTTGAACTGTAACACTTTTTTTCTGTGGATTCACTCTTTGGAAAGAGCACACTTCCTCCAGGTGCCTCCTCGATCCCTCGAGCCAGCACTGATGTCTGTTCTGTCATGAAGGGGAACTGTATTTGGCATTTGTTAGGGAGGGAGGTTCTACCAAACATTGCTCAGGTCTTGGGGTTCCCACTGGCAATTCTCATGGTCAGTGGTTCAATGTAAGGGTCTGAGAATACAGTGCTGCTCAGGAACTGTAGTGTTAGAGATAACAGGCCACTACCACTGGCGATGCTGGAGGTCTCTCAGGTGAGTATTTCCTAGAATCAAACCCAGGTCAGGTGCATGCCAGGCCTGCACCCTATCACTGTAGTGTTTTCTGCCCTTGTAGTTGGATTTCTTTTTGTTTTGGGGCCACACATGGTTATGCTCAGGGCTTATTCCCAGCTCTGAATTCAGAGTTCACTCCTGGTGGGCTCAGGGGACTATAGGGGGATTGAACCCAAGATGGCCACATGCAAGGCAAACATCCTACCTGCTGTACTATCACTTCGGTAACTGTTGTTGACTTTTAAGGTAATACCATCTAGGGGGAGACTGGGGAGCTTCAGAGGACTGCAGTGCATGCTTCACATGCAGGAGATTCATATTTAATTCTTGGTACCTCATAACCCCCTGGATATCTCTGGAAGCAACACCTCAAATATAAAAAAACATCGAGATTCAAATTCAAACTCCACAACTTCCTAGCCCTATGACCTTGAGCTATCAACTCATTTTTCTGGATCTAGATCTTTAAGAAAGGGGTTGGGGTGGAGGTGTCACATCCAGGTTGCTATGAAAATCACAGTATAATATTGGAACTTACTATACACATAAATATGAAAGTTTCCTACAATGTATTTGAATCCACAGTCAACATTTATTTCAAATTCGTATCTATTGATTTGGGTGCTTATGCTATTTGATTTATCTATTTGGTATATATACTATGCCCCGATTTGGAATAATTGTTCCATGTACATAAATAATTCTTGTATTCCCGGAAAAGCTCTATGCTCCTGAAGAGCAGAAAGTGATCAACACGAATGACAACGCAATTTATCACCCAAACTAAGATATTTTTGAGAGGGAGGGAAGCTATTAATAATTTGTACTGGGTCCCAACATCAACCATGACTATCCCAGGGGAACGGGGCATATGGTCTCCCTTGTTATATATCTCTTCAGAATCTCCCCCAGCCTTTAGTTAAGGGCTAGGTAAGGAGTGGGTGCATGCTAAATCACTGCTGTGGAGTAGATTTGAAAGGCTGGAAAACCTTTGATGTTAGCAAACATGGCTAGTCCTGTATAGCTCATCCTGCCTCCCTCTGTCTCTTGCACGCCCTTCTCCTTATTCAGCACTAATGTCACCCCCAAATGGCACATTCATCATCCCAAATTAGCCATTATTAAAGCCATCCATTTGCAGTGCTGCAGCTAAAATGAATTGTGTTATTATTCCAGTTACGGCAATGAATGGCTGAACATCAAAAGCCATTTTGATTTTGCAGCAAGAAGGCAATCAATTATTGTGTCCTGCTGGCTTGTCCAAAGCATCTTCCAGTTTGCTGTTGGTAAGCAGAAGCTTCCTACCCTCCTCCATTATAAACACACTTCCTAAGCCTTCCTTACTTGATAACCCAGCAACGATAGGACACAGTGCTTTTATCAGTCTGGATCAACTTCCCCACCCCCGCCTAAAAATCTTGGTCTTTTTAGCTTTGAGGCTAAACTTTAAGATACGTTCTGACTTCTCTTGCTTCTTCTAACCTCTTCTATACACCCCTAGGCCTGGGCAGTAAGCCAGCCTGGGTTGAAGTCCTGGTTCAGAATTCTTCGCTGTCTCGCTTACCTATTGTACAGGTTGGCCTGACTACTTCATTTGCGGGACCCTTGAGAAATTGCAAAATTTTCTGTAATCTCAGTCCATCCCCTCTCAGAAAAAAAAGCATCATAATAGAACCTTTGTAGCTTCATCTCAGAGAAGCTCGCTGAGTTCCCAGTGCTACTTGGAGCGGGTGATGGAAACCTTGTCATGTCAGCAGCATTTCTGTGGTGGAAATAATGATAAGGGTGATGAGAATCATGGAAATGACTTCCTGTAAACTGTGTATGTTGTGCTAGACATGCACAGAGCTTGTCCAGGATACTCCAAAGCCCACTCTGCACAACCGTTGTTGAGGAGGCCGAAATGAACCCAGGCTTTGCAATCCTTTAATGAGTATTTCAGTACTGCCCTGGGAAGGCAGTGTGAGCTCTTTTTCTCATCAGCTCTCACGGCAGCTCTACCGCTAGTAGTCAGAGCTCCTTAATGAGTTTCCCCATCCATCAAAGCAGCTCACTAGGCTTTAGGAGGAAGGCCTGGGAGTTAAGATTGAGCAAGAATGTGCGAGGTGGAGGAAAGACGCAAGCCCTTTCTTCCCAACAACAGGTAGAAGGGGAATGAGGCCATATTAATGAACTAGAATTAAGTCCTTTTAACTTCCTGGACTGGAGCCATAGCACAGCGGGTAGGGAGTTTGCCTTGCACGCGGCTGACCTGGGTTCAATTCCTCTGTCTCTCTTGAGAGCCCAGCAAGCTACCGAGAGTATCCTGCCTGCATGGCAGAGCCTGGCAAACTACCCACTGCGTATTCGATATGCCAAAAACAGTAAAAGAAGTCTCACAATAGAGACGTTACTGGTGCCCGCTCAAGCAAACTGATGAACAACAGGACTACAATGGTACTACAGTGCTACAGTGCTATAACTGCCTATTCCTCGACACATATACCCCACATACACCCCCATATTCTCCCACATAAATACCCCACATCTCCCACATAAATACCCACACCCAGACTTACACTTCTTGTTGTCTCCCATACAGTTCAGTCTTGCTGCATGCCATAACTCTACAATATACCCATGCACATTCACCCCCCACACACATCATCACACTCCACACCCCACTCCCAAAACATACACACATAAAAGAAACTTGACCAGTGAGATATCCTAAATCAGGACATAAAGAATTCTAGAGCTTCAATTCTGAGGTAGTTTTTAATTCTGCCCTTGCCATTAAAACAAACAGAAGGGTAAAAGCTATTCTCTCCATTTAAAAGTGAGAACACAAGTATGAGAGGTAGGCAACTTGTCAAAGTTGGGTGACAAATGAGAAACTGGACTGGAATCACAACCATTCCTCAGGATTCCAGACTTATTTTTCACTTATATAAGTCATCTCTGAGTTGAAAGTACTTGTTTATTTGTTCTGTTGAGACAGCAAGAGCTAAATAAAATGATGTTTCCAAGTATTCACCAAAGTCAGGCTCAAACTTGTTCTACTCTAGTTCAATCTTTCGTCTTCAATAGATAGTGACAGCCTTAAAAATACCAATTGGAATTGGAGTGACAGTACAGATGTTAGAGTCTTTGCATTACATGCAGCTGACCTGGGTTCAGTCCCCAGCATCACATATGGTCCTCCCATACCCTGCCAGAAGTGATCTTTGAGCAAAAAGACAGAAGTAAGCCCTCATCACTGCTAGGTATGCAGTCCCCTAAATACCAAGACCAGTACTAATAAATTGCTATTTTTCATAACCTAACAGTAATGCAAGGTGATTTCAGAACTTAGCAAATGAACATAAGCAAAAGTAAATACAACCTGCCTTGCCAACTACCCAGAGACAGCTGTACTAAGAATTCTGGTTGGTATCAAAAATGGGGAAAAGAAATGAACAGAAGTTTCCTCAAAAAAGAAATACAAATGGCCAAAAGGCACATGAAAAAATGCTCCACATCGCTAGTCATCAGGGAGATGCAAATCAAAACAACAATGAGATATCATCTCACACCACAGAGACTGGCACACATTCAAAAGAACAAAAGCAACCAATGCTGGCGTGGATGTGGGGAAAGTCCAGACTTAGAGGTACTGCACTCATTTGTGGAGTGTAGTGTAGTGTAGGTAGGGTACTACCAGACGTAGAGGTACTGCACTCATTTGTGGAGTGTAGGGTAGCATCACATGAGGCTGACACCCAAGGACAGTAGACACAATGGCCAGGGGGATTGCCCCATAGCTGGAAGCCTGCTTCGTGAGTGGAGGGGAAAAGGCAGATAGAATAGAGAAGGGATCACTAAGAAAATGATGGCTGGAGGAACCAGTTGGGATGGGAGATGCATGCTGAAAGTAGATAATGAACCAAACATGATGACCTCTCAGTGTCTGTGTTGCAAGCTATAATGCCCAAAAGTAGAGAGACAGTATGGGGAATATTGTCTGCCTTAGAGGCAGGGGGAGGGTGGAAAAGGGGGGGGGGTATACCCGGGATATTGGTGGTGGGGAATGTGCACTGGTGGAGGGATGGGTGTTTGATCATTGTGAGATTGTAACCCAAACATGAAAGCTTGTAACTATCTTACGGTGATTCAATAAAATTTTAAAAATAAAAAAAAAGAATTCTGGTTAGTTTTCTTTTTATATTTTCTTTGTGTGATTATGTGTATGTAAATGCACTGTCGCTGTTGCACTGTCCTCCCGTTGCTCATCGATTTGCTCAAGTGGGCATCAGTAATGTCTCCATTGTGAGACTTGTTACTGTTCTTGGCATATATAATACACCACGGGTAGCTTGCCAGGTTCTGCCGTGCGGGCAGGATATGCTGGGTAGCTTGCCGGGCTCTCCAAGAGGGACAGGGGAATTGAACCCAGGTCGGCCATGTGCAGGGCAAACTCCCTACCCGCTGTGCTCCAGTCCAGATATTCTAAATTTATTATTTTAACTATATTTATAGGCTCTTTCGTCCATGGTACACTGATATGAAGCTGGGCTAAAATATCATATTATACGTATACACACATATATGGGCTGAAGTGATAGCACAGCGGGTAGTGTGTTTGCCTTGCACACGGCCGACCCAGGTTCAATTCCTCCATCCGTCTCGGAGAGCCCAGCAAGCTACCGAGAGTATCCTGCCCGCAGAGCAGAGCCTGGCAAGCTACCTGTGGTGTATTCGATATGCCAAGAACAGTAACAACAATTGTCACAATGGAGATGTTACTGGTGCCCGCTCGAACAAATCGATGAGCAACGGGACGGCAGTGCTACAGTGCTACATGTGTGTGTTAATACTTTGCATATATATTTCATACCATTCCTTGAAGTATTAGATACCTAGTTCTGAAATCAAAACAACTTTTAATGGATAGTAAAGGTGACTTGCAAGTGACCAGGCAGAGGAACCTTCAGTAATATTTATTGTTCCTACTTACATGTGTGCTAACTGGGTATACATGGTATCTCTTCATCTGTTTGTCACCTAAATTAAGTTCTTTGTATTAGTAGTACAACTCCTGGTTAAATTTTTGAACTTAAATTTGGATTTTCCCCTAATTGCCACTTACTAAAAATTACACTATGATGCATTATTGAAATGAAGAATTATTATGTCTGTAGAAGATTGTCTGTCACGTGCCAGACAATGCAATTAAAGGCAGCAGACGTTGCCAAATCTCTTGGAATAGATCATAAAGTTTGCAAAACTAGGAAAGGTTGGTGTGACCGTTTCATACATTGCAGACACTGAACATCTATCTGTCAAAATCATCTGAGTGACTATCAGAAGAAACTGATTGATTTCAAGCTAATGTAATCACATTGGGAAAATAGATAAGAAAAGGAAAAAGTAAACTAGGAGTTTAATGAAACAGGACATGTAGACTAACTTCCAGAATTTTTCTACTGATTTTTACTCAATCACAAGTCAGTCATCTGTTTCCACAACAGATATGCATCCTGATAATAGCCAAAACTAATTCACAGGAATCTTTGACTCTGAAACATGAAAAAAGTATAAGCTCTTTTGGTGGCATTCTTACAGAAGATTGTGATATGTGACTGAATATATATAGCAATATTCCTGCACACAGAATGCAATGTTCGATACTTCTTTTCTCCAAATGTATTAACAAACAAGTGTATTATAATCTCTACCATCTCTGAATTAAAAACGATAGTAAAACCTGACTATATAAACAGTTTTGAATTATGATTTTCTCCCACTAATTCTTTATTGATTTGTCACACGTTTATAAAATGAGATATAATTTCCCTCCAGCTTTTTATCTCTCTTATCCACTCTTTAGTACCGTGAATACTTATTATATATTCTATAAGGTTAATATGAATTATTCTTAGAGAACAAAGTATTCCTTTCTTCCAGTATGACACTAACAATAATACCCTCTTAAATAAGTATAATTAGCCTTTTAACTTATTTTTATTATTAATTTTATTGTAGAAATATTAGTTTAAAATGTTATATATCTTTCAGGTGTTCAGTTTTATAAATCAATATATGTATATTCTACATAATGTTGACCACCAAACGCCTAGTTTCATCCTTCATTAGTTAACTGATTTTGCCTGATTTGTACATTTCTTTTTGTACATTTATACATTTCCTTACAAGTGCCTTTAACCGCTTATCTTTTCCTGGACAATTCTTTCCTTATGTTTGTTTTTGCTTTTTTTTCTTTATCTTCCACTTATGGGTGAAATTATAAAGTGTTTGTCTTGCTTTCTCAAACTTATTTCACATATTCCCCTCCAACTTCATTTGTGCTGTTAAAATAGCAGAATTTCATTATTTCTGTATATGAATAGTATTTCATGACTTATCTACACCACATCCTCTTTATTTAGTCATTTGTCAATGGACACTTGAATAATTTCAAGCCCTTGGCTAATGCAAATAATGCTGTGGTAATACGAAGATGTATATATTTCTTTGAATTAGTCTTTTGGTTGTTTTCTCTATTTGTTTTTATTTTGAGACCCCCGTCCTATTATTCTAAGGGGATTTCTCTTTGGACTTGAATGTCTCTCCCAGTGGGGTTCAGGGTACCATTTGGTGGTGTAAATTGCCTCAGGTAATGCATGTGCTCCAGCCCTTTGGGCTATCTCACCACCCAAGAACTAGTGTTTTAAACCTGCTGTCATATCATGATCATTTCCAATGTCACTAAATAGTTGAAAATATGAGCTTATAGTTTGCTATTTTTATTATGTGACACATGATGTCACAGTTATTGTAAGCACTCCCCATGTTATTGGACCATTAGTGTTAGAAATAACACTTGTCTTTTAACTAGGGATTACTTAGTGGAAAGAGCAAAAATTTGTAAGATTCTATTTTTTTTTTGCTTTTTGGGTCACACCCGGCGATGCACAGGGGTTACTTCTGGCTCCTCACTCAGGAATTTCTCCTGGCGATGCTCAGGGGACCATATGGGATGCTGCGATTCGAACCCGGGTCGGCCACGTGCAAGGCAAACACCCTATCCACTGTGCTATCGCTCCATCCCCAAATTTGTAAGATTCTTGATGCATACTAAAATAACATTTATTTTTCTTTCTTTCTTTCTTTCTTTCTTTCTTTCTTTCTTTCTTTCTTTCCTTTTCTCTTTCTCTCTTTCTTTCATTTTCTCTTTCTTTCTTTCTTTCTTTCTTTCTTTCTTTCTTTCTTTCTTTCTTTCTTTCTTTCTTTCTTTCTTTCTTTCTTTGTTTCTTTCTTTCTTTCTTTCCTTTTCTCTTTCTCTCTTTCTTTCATTTTCTCTTTCTTTCTTTCTTTCTTTCTTTCTTTCTTTCTTTCTTTCTTTCTTTCTTTCTTTCTTTCTTTCTTTCTTTCTTTCTTTCTTTCTCTCTCTCTCTCTCTTTCTTTCCTTCCTCCCTCCCTCCCTCCCTTCCTTCCTTCATCCCTCCTCCCTCCCTTTCTTCCTCATTTCCTCCCTCCCTCTATCCCTCCCTCATTTCCTCCGTCCCTCAGTCCCTCCCTCCCTCCCTCCCTCCTTTTCTTCCTTCCTTTTTTTTCAAATAAATATTTTATTTTTTTTCATCTGGACTTTATTGATCTAATAAAATTACATTAAGAATTGAAATGAATTATACATGATTGTGCTCATGTTTCCCCCATACAAAGTTCGAGAACCCATCCCTTCACCAGTGTCCATCCTCTACCACCAGTAAACTCAGCATCTCTCCCACCCTCCCCAGTCCCGTCTCCCCCCCCACCCCACACTGCCACTATGGCAGGGTATTCCCTTTTGTTCTCTCTCTCTGATTTGGTGTTGTGGTTTGCAATAAAGGTGTTAAGTGGCCATTGTGTTCAGTCTCTAGTCTACATTAGGCATGCATCATTCCCCTGCATGACTTCCGACCACATTTTACTTGGTGTTCCCTTCTCTGAGTTTCCCAGAATGAGAGACCAGCCTCCAAGCCATGGAGTCAACCTCCTGGTACTTATTTCTACTATTCTTGGGTGTTAGTCTCCTAGTCTACTATTCTATATTCCACAGATGAGTGCAATCTTTCTATGTCTGTCTCTCTCTTTCTGACTCATTTCACTTAGCATGATACTTTCCATGCTGATCCACTTATATGCAAACTTCATGACCTCATTTTTTCTAACAGCTGCATAGTATTCCATTGTATAGATGTACCAAAGTTTCTTCAACCAGTCATCTGTTCTAGGGCACTCAGGTTTTTTCCAGATTCTGGCTATTGTAAACAGTGCTGCGATGAACATATAAGTGCAGATGTCATTTCGACTATACTTTTTTGCTTCTCTGGGATATATTCCCAGCAGTGGTATTGCTGGGTCAAATGGGAGTTCAACCTCTAGTTTTTTGAGAATCGTCCATATTGTTTTCCAAAAAGGCTGAACTAGTCGGCATTCCCACCAGCAGTGTAGAAGGGTCCCTTTCTCCCCACATCCTCTCCAACAGTGGTTGCTTTTGTTCTTTTGGATGTGTGCCTCCAAGCTCGAAGACAATGGTGGGATATAGTGAAAAAACTCAATGAAATGAATGCCTCACCAAGAATACTTTACCCGGCTAAACTCTCAATTAAACTTGAAGGAACGATACACTATTTCACGGAGAAACAACAGCTCAGGAACTTCATAGACTCAAGACCAAATTTTCTTCCTTCCTTCCTTCCTTCCTTCCTTCCTTCCTTCCTTCCTTCCTTCCTTCCTTCCTTCCTTCCTTCCTTCCTTCCTTCCTTCCTTCCTTCCTTCCTTCCTTCCTTCCTTCCTTCCTTCCTTCCTTCCTTCCTTTCTTCCTCCATCCCTTCCTTCCTTCCTCCATCCCTTCCTCCTTCCCTCCCTCCCTCCCTCCTTCCCTCCCTCCCTCCTTTCCTTCCTTTCTCCCTCCCTCCCTCTCTCCCTCTCTCCCTCCCTCCCTCTCTCCCTCTCTCCCTCCCTCCCTTCCTCCCTCCCTCCTCCCTCCCTCCCTCCCTTCCTCCCTCCCTCCCTCCCTCTTTCTTTCTTTCTTTCTTTCTTTCTTTCTTTCTTTCTTTCTTTCTTTCTTTCTTTCTTTCTTTCTTTCTTTCTTTCTTTCTTTCTTTCTTTCTTTCTTTCTTTCTTTCTTTCATTCTTTCTCTTCTTTCTTTCTTCTTGGACCACACTTTGCAATATTACTCCAGTTTTATATCATGGATCATTCTTGGCGGTGTTAAGGGAAATATACGGGATACCAGGTTTAATTCCTTTGTACTGCATGCAAAACAAGTGCCTTACCTGCTATAATATCTCTCCAGCCCCTAAAATATAATTTCTTACAGAGTTTGTGTCCATTGACAATTACATGAAAGTGTATACAAATCTATCTCTCTCTATATTTTAATATAAAAATAGTCCTTTACTAACTTGATTAGACCAAAGGATAGCATTTAATTTACTTTTGGGTGGGGGGCACAGCCAATAGTGCTGGGGACTTCTCTCAGCTCAGCACTTGCATTGTGCCAGGGATCTTATTCAGGAAACGAACAAGGACCTTCTACTCATGCAAAACACATACTAAACCCTTTGAGTTATCTTCCCAGACCAATCATCTAATTTTTATTCACTTCCCAAGTTAAATGTTTAGAAATTCAGTGTTGTCTGTTTACATTAGTTTTGTGTTCAATTTGCCAGCCTGTGGCCTTTGATCCTGTGCCCACTGGGGTCTCAAAGCCTGTCATATTTATTTCCCAATAATGTGGTAGATGCTCTACTCCATATTCTGTGGCCCACCTGATCACACCAACAGCTGCAGTTTCTGGCATCTTAACAATCTTCTACCTCAAATGGCCTGTCTCCTTTCACTGCCTGAGGTTTTCTTGGAAGCTTTCTCTGACTCAATCAGCTGCAACTGGAAAGGCAGGATAGTTAACACCTCTAGTGGACTTTCAAACAAATGGGGATGGACAGCCATATCAAAATGACATGCACTCCCTGTCCTTCAGTGAGCTGATTCTGAAACCATCCACACAGTTTCTCAGAGTACCCAGCAGGAATGAATTTCAGTTACTCACAGTGCCATGCACTAATACCATGCTAGAGCATGTCTTTCTTCTTTGAGTCTTCATTTTTTGAGAATAGAGTCACTTTCCCCATTTCCTTCTTGTGCTTCCTGAGATTAAGCACCGGGCCCCAATCCCTTTTACAGGGCCTGGTTTTGAGAACAGAATGTGAAAAAATGAAACAATAATATTCTGCCCCCACACCTTTTTATTAACAGTAATTTAAGTCCCTCAGATTGAACTCCTCAGGATGAATGCCATATTTGAAAACAAACACAGCAGGAAGAGCACTATCCCCTTAGTCAACTTTGCAGGGCACAGTAATACAAAAGGCTCTGTCACCTGGGAATTGCCAGTCAGTTGCTTCCAAAAACCTAGTGAGAGATGGCTGGACTCTTTGGCGGAGAGAAAAAAAACAGCTCTTTGAGCTGCAAGGCTAAATGCCAGAGTCTGAAGCGAATGAATTTAATAATGTAAAGTCAACTTCAGCAGGTTCTTATGCTTTTTGAGTCTGTGTATACATATATATATAATGCTCATATTTGTATCACTCTATCCTTTATATATATTGACATTCTGATTATATATGATGCCAGGATGCCAATTTATTAATTTACAATGAGCATTGCAATTATTAAATAGGCTGAAGTGCTTGAGTAGGCAGATCAGTGCATTTTTTTCCTCTGTAGGCAAGTTGTGTGTGGAGCCAAATAAGTTATCAAAAGATTGCTTGGTGAGCATAAAATCATAAGTGGGGGGTTAGCTGATTTCAGGAATGGTCTCTCAGATTAGACAACGTGAAGCACTTTCATCAACTTCAGGGCAAGCCTTGCCAAGGAACCTATAATATTGGGTTCACTTGGCCAAGATCATTCTCTTAGATGGAGTTGGCTGGTAATGGTCATTTATTTGCTTCTAGCTGGCCAACTACTTTCTATTCATTTCAAACAGTATATAATAAAATTAATATGGTTTCCACTTACAAAATTATGATTGCATTTCAGTTCTGCTGCCTTGCATCAACTTGAAGGGAATTTTGAGAGTTCCCCAAATTTCCAGTCACAGGTTCACAAATAATTTCCCAGTTGATTTCCAGATATCTGAGCATAACTCATCATATAATTTTTTCCTAGGTTAACTTTTATGATAGCAACTTTAGTTACATTTTTAGAAGGTATAAAGCGTAGATAAGAGGGTATTTGGAGGACACATTTCGGTTGGGAGATGCGTGTCGAATGTAGACTATAGATCAAACACAATGGCCACTCAATGCCTCTATTGCAAACTACAATACCCAAAAGGAAAGAGAACAAAAGCGAATGGTCTGCCACAGAGGCGGGGTGGGGAAAGGGGACAGTGTGGGGATGGTGGGAGGGATACTGGGATCATTGGGGGTGGAAAATGGGCACTGGTGGAGGGATGGGTACTCAATCAATGTATGACTGAAACGCAAGCACCTAAGTTTGTATGTAACTGCACATCACAGTGATTCACTAATAAAAAAAGAAAAAAAGTGAAACATCATATGCTTTTTCTATACTTTTGAAATGAGAACTACTTCCAGTGTAACAGATTTCTGCTTGTTTTCCTAACTTCATCTCCTATAATCACCCTGTACTCAGGTCACAACCTTAAACTTGTCTTCTATTTCCCATAGTCCACATATGCTAGAGTATACTCCTGGCCCTCATTTTCTAAAAAACTCATGCATTCTTTAAGTTCTAGTTCACAATCATTTATTGTATGACTACTTTATTGAACCACCTTCCATCTTTGTTTGAGCATAAAAAATTATCACTTTCTCCTTAGTGTTACCACACCATTGAATTCAAAGTTCTATCATGGCATGTACCCACTGTCCTCCAATAACTCATATGTTCAATTTCCCCACTAGATCTCTGAGAATAGCTATAATCTCATTTATTTCTATATTTCCAGAGCTCAGCATAATGTCTGCCCCCCAGTAAATGCTTCAATAGATATGCTATCAAAAGTCCATTAACGAAGTATCCAGTGGTAGTTATACTTTGAAAACTGTATTCTTACAAGATATATGACAGAAGAGCATCATGGATCATCTAGCAAAGTTGACAGAATAATGAACTAATACCATATGCATTCATTTACTCACTAACAGATATTTGGGCCTAGCAGTGAGCAAGAGACACAGACCTCGATTTAATTAACTTGCATTCACTGGGAGAGACAGATAATAAGCACATAATTAATTCAAATAGTTTTCCATTTGTATCAATTGCTTTGAAGAAAATAAAACATGGTGGCAGGCAAGTAAGTGGTCTGAAGAAAAAGCTTGGGATTTTTTGTTTTGTTTTGTTTGAATTGACTACTTCTGAAAACCTGTTGTTTTGTTTTGGTTTGGGGGAAGACCACACCTGGTGATGCTCAGACATTACTCTGTACTACACTCTGGGATTACTACTGGTGGTGTTCTGGTAATATGAGGATCTGGTAATATGGTTGGCCATGTGCAAGATAAGTTGTACTTAGAGTATCCATTGTACTATTTCCCTGCTCCCTATAAGTCTTTATTTGTTTGTGTTTGTTTTGTCTTTTTGTTTTATTGGGCCACACCCAGTAATGCTCAAGACTCAATCTTGCACAGCCGGGGGATTGTGTTCAGTACTGGGATGGAACCATGTTGGGTGCAGGCAAGGCAGATACCCTATTAGCCATACCATTTCTCAGGCCCCAACCTTGCTCCTTTCTAACCTTTAAATAATGTATAATCTCCTGCATCCTAATATTTATATGATGAGGGAGAAGAGTAGTCCATAAACTTGTCTATAATAGCCTAAGGAGAAGATTCTTCTGTCCACTGGCTTATTTTCACATTAGGGTACAAGTAAGTAGCTTTGAGTTCATCTCTAGAGGTCAGTAATCAGTTCTGAAAATCTTACCTACATACTATAACTGGGGTTTAAAAGTTAGACAAGAAAAAAACTGAGAAAGACACTCTCTAGAATCATCGTCTTTTGCCACCTGATACACTGCTGCAGATAAACCGTGTGACTGCTGAGTCTCATTGTTGGCTCCTCTCTGCTAGGTACAGGGTGATACAGGTGCAATTCCAATTCCACTGTGATAGAACTTGTGTACCCTATAAGGTCCTGCATGTGGAATTTTCCTGTAATTAATCTTAGGAACAATGTGACAGAGGAGAGCTATCTAAGTGTTTCCTTCAGGAAGGCGCATTTTTGCCTAGAGTGAACCAAACTATTTTCTGCTGATGCTCGAGAGAGAGAAAACAATATCACCACATAATGAAGAATTTTGAAAGGGAGGAACCATGGAGGGTATTTCAATAACTGTCCCCCTAAAGGTAGTTGCATAAGCTATAGAAGGTAAATCTCAGACTCATATCCTAGAACAGGTGGAGAGTTGAGGGAGGAGAGAGGGAGAGAGAGAGGGAGAGAAAGAGGAAGGGAGAGAGGGGGCGGAGGGAGAGAGAGGAGGCAATAAGGAGGAAGTCCAGGTGGATGGTATAAACTGTCAGGCAAACTAAGCTGACTGCCAGAAGTTTCATTTTGAGGTTGAGAAAGTAAGGTTTACCTATGTGAAAGAGGAAAGCAAAAATCCAAGGACTAGGGATTGTTCAGGTATTAGAAGGGACAAAACAATATCACCACTTAGGGAAGAATTTTGAAAGGAAAAAATTCTTGTCTTCAAAGAATATTTAAAATCCCGGGTGTTACAGACATACGGATCAGAGCCCAGCAGTGTGAGGAAAGGTTTTTAAAGACTTGCCCCCTAACAGGGATTTAGCAAAAGTTAAGCTGGCAGCAAGGCTATAGATACCAGTGAAATCTAAGATGGGTGAACCGAAATTGTTCCTGAAAACACAGCAAGTGTGGCCATCTAGATTCTATTCAAAATAAAAGATCTTAACCAACAATCTGTCAGACATCTAAGGGCCCCAAAGAAGGAAAGGACCTAAAAGATTTTAATTTAAATGAGCACCTGTGGGAGGTTATGCTGGTCCCTTTGATAAAGGGAGATCCAAGAAGAAGGCAGGAAGAAGAACTGAATAGAAGTACTACATGCTGTGAGTAAAATGGTCTACATAGTGAGAAAAGCCTAATGGAAATGTGTGGGAAGGGCTGATTAATTAACTGAATTGTATGGAGGGATATAATTATAAATCCCCCACAATTCTATTACAGTGATTCCAGTAGGGACAGCCATTTACTTCATAGCCCTTGAGCACCTGAGTCAACAACGCATGCAGTGCTCCTTTCCCCTCTATAGGAGACCATAATCTAGAATTGGCTGGGGAAGATAACAGATAGTATCTGAGTGGTACATGTATTATACTAAGCTAAACACACGTGGGATGAAAATTAGAGAGAGAAACCAGTGGCCTTAAAGTGAAAACGTGTTTTTGAGTCTGCTGCCACGGGAGCCAAGGACCTCTGAAGAAATATCCATATCAGTTGCAAGCCCCCTTTCTGTCACAACAGATGGCAGGGCTCCTTCAGGCTAGGGAAATGTGATGCCTGGTAAATTAGTGGGAAGACAGTACAGCAACCGTATTATTTGCTGTCCAGAAGACAGCTGAAGTTTCAGGTTGGATGCAGGACATCAAGGGAAGAAGTGAATGTCACGGCTCCTGTAACAGAACATATCACAGTAAAGTCAATTTTTATTATATTGTTTGACCTGATGTGGTTGAAATATAGCAAACTGTCCACCTCTCTGACACTTGAAAGATTTTGGCCTGACAGTTCCTGATCCCTTCAATATGGGTGGCATTTCATTTAGAAAAATATATGACCATTGCCAGAAGAGGTATAAAACTGAGAGTGATCCCAGCAATAGTTAGCCAAAGTACTCTTGACCTTTTTCTCAACCTCAGGTTGATCTGTCAAGTCTAAATTGTATTGTATTTTCCCAAAGCCTTTAGTTATTCTTCCGCAATATTCTGAGAGGCAGTCGACTGTCAGGTTAGAACACTGAATTACATTCAGACCATCTGATTTCTATCAATGAACAGCAAGATTAAGAGTTGCTAACCTTTCCAAGCCTCAGTTTCCCCCTCTATAACACTTCATCTGTCTCACAGAGGAGTTTTGAAAGTCATCTGAGAGCAAATGCATGTGTCTTCTAAACTGGAATGAAGACTCTAAAAATAAGGGTTCACTATCACCACTACAGAACTTGTTTAACAATTTGGGGGGTGATAAAAAACCAGATATTATCTTTAGTTTTGTATTCCACAACAGGTTCTATCACATAGTCTCCCTTGGCTTTGTTGTTTTCAATCACCCTAAAATATGCAGGGTCAGTGGGTTGGGGTAGGGCAGGAGTGTGTGTGGGGGGGATGAGCAGGAGGGAAACTGGGGACATTGGTGGTGGGAAATGCACACTGGTGATGAGATGGGGGTTGAAACATTGTATGAATAAAACCCAATCATGAACACTTTTGTGTGTATCATGGTGATTAATTTTTAAAAATTTAAAATAAATAAATAAAAATGTAAAAACAATCTGTAGCTCATAGTTTCTATGAAAACAGGACACTGCTCAGATATGACACTGCTCAGATTTGTTCTGTAAGTTGTACATTATTAACCTCTGTAGTAGATTATTTAGATACTTGGAGACTGATGATCCACCCTTTCTGTATTTTAGTGAGATTCCTCAGAAAGCCTGCTATCTTAATTGCATAAGTGAAGATTCCCTGAATATTTAGATTTTTGTTGAGTCAACATTCACACAACATAACGTCTTCCATTTTAACTGTATTTTGTTCACAGTGCTGTGCCACCATCACCGTTATCTTATTCCACTATGTAGAACTTGAAAAGGTATCCACACCACTAAGCAACTCTCGTTTTTGCCTTTTCTCAATTTCTTAGGAACACCAATCTCCTTTTAGCCTCTATAGGTTTGTTTATTATGGTCATTATATATATATATATAAACATATAGTATATGCATTGACTTGCTTCTTTCATTAGCATAACGGTATCAAAATCCATCAATGAACATGACTACTTCATTCCTTTATGACTGAATACTATTATATTAATGTCTATGATATAATAATGTTGCATAGATATTTTGTTTACCAATTGCCAACTGATGATATATTGATTATTTCCTAATATTACCTGTTAAATAAATGTTAAATGTGCACATTTTTTATGGAAATATGTTTGATTTCTTTTGGATGTAAGCTTAGGAGTAGAATAATTGCTGGGCCATGTGGTAATTTGGTGTCTATCTCTGAAGAATTCTAAATTGCTTTCTATAATGTCTTATATTTCCACCAGCCAAGTATGAGGTCTATCTTAGGTAACTCTCTAAGAGAATCTATCTACCCATGATTTGGGGTGGGGAATTTATAGTGTTAAGTCTCTTTTATTGTTATTTTTGTTTAGTTGTTCTAGCCATTATTATTGAAAGTGGAATGATGAAATTTTTAACCATTATTGTTAAACCACACTTTATATTCTATCAGCTTTTGCCTCACATGTTTTGAGGCTCTATTGTATTTTATGCACATACATATATATTATTGATGAGTTGATACTTTCATCATTATAAATTTTTCTTGTTTATTTGTGTATTATAAAAGATTTTATCTATTTTGTCTGACATTATATAAGCCACTCCTGTCCTAAATTTGTGTACTGTTTGCACACAATTTTTTTTCTTTTAAATTTCCAGTGAATTTTATTTAATCTGTTTATTGAATAATATTGGTAAAAGTGAGCAAGTTAAACTATCTATATTTCCTCATCTAATAAATAAAAAGAATAGAGTTCATACCACTAGGTTGTTGTGAAATATAAGCAGTGTAATGTATAACTCAGAAGGCTACTGGTGGATGTTTTTAAAAACACTTCTTGGAAAATCAATCTCCTCACTAAGTCACTCTGGATTACTACCACATTAATCTAATTGGTTCTCACGAAGGTGTATCATGGGAAAATGTGATATAGAACAGCCAAATTGAATGAAGAAAAGGACAGCTACTTGAATGTTACTCCTTTTCTTTTAGATGAGCTAAACAGTGTTATAATATTGCTTGGGACAGGGAGAGGTGGAGAAGGCAGGAAAGAGAATTTTTTAATTTACTGTTTTGTCCTAGATCAATTATCAGGGATAACTATTAATGGTTTACCCTCACATAGGTCATCTTTAATTCACAGAAAAATTAAGGCCGAACATAACCAAAAGCAAATGATCCTTTGCTTATTAAATATTCATTTAATTTCTTATTTCTCCCCCAAACTTTTCAGACTTGTCTAGTATATATTATGTCTCCATCTTTTTAACCTGAGTTGTTGCATCACTGGTTTTGTGTTAAATCATCATTTGTTCTTGTTTCATTGTAGTACTAACTTTTCATCTATGTGATCTCAACTCATCTTCCACTGATTAACCCACCCTAATGATATATAACCTCTGTGAGGGTTTATTTTGACACATATTTCCTATAGCACTCAACACAATTCTATACACACAGGGCTAAAAATACATTAAAAGTATTTAACCCTTTTGGAAAACAATATGGACACTTCTTAAAAAATTGGAATTGAGCTCCCATTTGATCCAGCAATACCACGTCTAGGAATATATCCCGGAGAGGCAAAAAAGTATAGTCAAAATGACATCTGCATTTGTATGTTCATTGTAGCACTGTTTACAATAGCCAGAATCTGGAAAAAAACCCAAGTGCCCGAGAACAGATGACTGGTTAAAGAAAGTTTGGTACAAGAAACTCCTAGAAACAATAGACTTGTACAGCAAAGTTGCAGGCTATAAAATCAATACCAAAAAATCCATGGCCTTCCTATACGCAAATAGTGAGTCAGAGGAAAGTTACATTAAAAAAATCCCATTCACAACTGTGCCCCAGAAGATCAAGTACCTAGGAATCAGCCTAACTAAGAAAGTAAAGGATCTCTACAAGGAAAACTACAAAACACTACTCAATGAAATAAAAGAGGATACGAAATAAAAATGGAAACATATTCGCTGCTCATGGATAGGAAGACTTAACATTTTCAAAATGGCAATACTCCCCAAAGCACTATACAGATTCAATGCGATTCCTATAAGGATACCCATGAAATTATTCAAAGAAATTGATCAAACACTCCTGAAATTCATATGGAACAATGAACATCCATGAATAGCCAAAGCAATTCTTGGTAAAAAGATGATGGGAAGCATCACCCTCCCCAACTTCAAACTTTACTACAAAGCAGTAACAATTAAAACAGCATGGTACTGGAACAAAGGCAGAACTGCTGATCAATGGAACAGGGTGGAATATCCCTACATGCAACCCAAAATATATGATCACCTGATCCTTGATAAGGAGGCAAGAAATGTGAAATGGAACAATGAAAGCCTCTTCAACAAATGGTGCTGGTATAACTGGACAGCCACATGCAAAAAAAATGGGCTTAGACATCGACCTAAAACCATGCACAAAAGTCAGATCAAAATGGATTAAAGACCTCAACATCAGACCACAATCCATAAGGTACATCGAAGACAAGGTCGGCAAAACCCTTCACGATATTGAAGCTAAAGGTATCTTCAAAGATGACACGGAACTAAGTAATCAAGTAGAAACAGAGATAAACAAATGGGACAATATTAAACTAAAAATCTTCTGCACCGCAAAAGACACAGTGACCAGAATTCAAAGGCAATCTACAGAATGGGAAAGGATATTCACCCAATACCCATCCAATAAAGGATTGATAACAAGGGTATATAAAGCACTGGTTGACCTCTACAAAAAGAAAACACCCAACCCCATCAAAAATGGGGTGAAGAAATGAACAGAAACTTTCTCAAGGAAGAAATACGAATGGCTAAAAGGCACATGAAAAAATGCTCTTCATCACTAATCATCAGGGAGATGCAGATCAAAACAACTATGAGATACCACCTCACACCACAGAGACTGGCTCACATCCAAAAGAACAAAAACAACTGCTGTTGGCGTGGATGTGGGGAGAAAGGAACCCTCCTACACTGCTGGTGGGAATGCCGACTGGTTCAGCCCTTCTGGAAAACAATATGGTCGATTCTAAAAAAATTAGAAATTGAGCTTCCATTTGACCCAGCAATACCACTCCTGGGAATATACCCCAGAGAAGCAAAAAAATATAGTCAAAATGACATCTGCACCTGTATGTTTATCACAGCACAGTTTACAATAGTCAGAATCTGGAAAAAAACCAAATGCCCGAGAACCAATAACTGGCTAAAAAAACATTGCTACATCTACACAATGGAATACTATGCAGCTGTTAGAAAGCATGAAGTCATGAAATTTTCATATAAGTGGATCAACATGGAAAGTATCATGTTGAGTGAAATGAATTAGAAAGAGACAGACACAGAAAGATTGCACTCATATGTGGAATATAAAGTAGCAGAGAGGAACGAGCTAGCAAAGATGCAACCTCTGGCAGAACGCCCTCTGGACTTAGTCAGTAAAATACTAAAATACAGAAATCTAGAACCTCACGGCCGCTACTGTGGCCACATGACCTCATATCTCCTCATTCACAGCAATGGAAAACAAATTATCAAATGCTTCTTTTCCAGCAGGTCAGACTCTGGGGTGGGGGGAAACTCCAAACAATAATAGTGAGGTTTTATTTTTTTTTTGTTTGTATGTAATCAAAGTAAAGAAAAAGTAAAGTGAAATTTACCAACTACACAGGCGGGGTGGGGGACGGGGGGTGGTGGTGGGAGGTTTATTGTGGTTCTTGGTGGTGGAATACATGCACTGGTGGACGGATGGGTGTTCGAGCTTTATGTAACTGAGACTTAAGCTTTGTAACTTTCAACATGGTGATTCAATTAAAAAAAAAGAAACTTTGGTACATCTACACAATCGAATAACATGCAGCTATTAGAAAAGATGAAATAATGAACTTTGCTTATAAGTGTATCAACATGGAAAGTATCATGCTCAGTGAAATGAGCCAGAAGGAGAGAAACAGACATAGAAATATTGCACTCATCTGTGGAATATAAAATAACAGAATGGGAGACTAACACCCAAGAATAGTAGAGATAAATACCAGGATGTTTGTTCCACAGCTTGGTAGCCGGCCTCACATCCTGGTGGAAAAGGCAGCTCATACAGAGAATGGAATACCAAGTAAAGTGTGGTTGGAGTACCCGCTTGGGATGGGAGATGCATGCTGAAGCTAGACTATAGATTGATCAAAATGGCCACTCAAGACCTATTGCAAACCACAACACCCAAAAGTTTGAGAGAGAACAAAAGGGAATGCCCTGCCACAGAGGTGGGGTGGGGTGGGGGGGATGAGGTGGGGGGTGGGAGGGATACTGGGACCATCGGAGGTGGAGAATGGGTACTGGTGGAGGGGTGGGTACTCGACTATTTTATGACTGAAACACAAGCACGAAAATATGTAAATTTGTAAATGTACTTCACAGTGATTCACTAATAAAAATTTTCAAAAAACTTAAAAATCTTTAATCACAGTGAGATACATAATTATAAAACAGTTCATGATGGGTTTCAGTCATATGACATTCCAACACCCAATCCTTCACCCATGTATATTTCCACCATCAGTGTCCCCAGTTTCCCTCCCCACCTACACCTGCCTCTATGAAGGCACTTTTCTTCTGTTTCTCTCTCTTTCTTTCCCTTTCTCTCTCTTTTCTTTTGGGCATTATGGTTTGCAATATAGATATTAAACGGAATCATGTATATCCCATCACCTCCGTTCATTACTCAGTTCTTGTCGAGAGTGAACATTTTTAACTATTATTGTCATATTGGTCCCTTCTCTATTCTAGTTGCCCTTTGCCATACACACACTTTTTCCAAGCTTCCAACCATTGACCAGTCCTCCTGGCACCTGTTTTTTCTGGCCTTGGATGTTAAAAAAATCTTAAAAATAATAAATTTTTTTGTATAGTGTCCTTTATTTTTTAATTTTTATTTTATTGAATCACCGTGACAAAAGTTACAAAGCTTTCAGGTTTAAGTCTCAGTCATATAATGATCAAACCCCCATCCCTTCACCAGTGCACCTGTTCCCCTACCAAGAACCCCGATATACCCTCCTCCCACACCCACCCCCCCCGCACCTGAGTGGCCAATGATCTTCACTTTATTCTCTCTATACTTTGAGTACATTCAATATCTCAACAGAGAACTGATTATTATTATTTGGAATTTTCCCCAACAATCAAACCTACTAATATGGCATCATTTGATAATTTGTTTTCCATTGCTGAGAATGAAGATTATAGGAGCTCGCGAGGCCGTAACAGCGGTCGCATGGTTTTGGATTTCTGTTGTTTTAGCTCAGTTCACAATCTAGATGCATTTCTATAAGAAGTCTCTGGGTGCCAAAATGGGTTAGTAGACCTCCCAGATCATAGTCTTTTAAGGAGCAGAGGGGCCGTGTCGTGCGCGGCTGCTCAGGATCTCATCTGGTAGAATAATAAATTTTTTTTAAAAAAGTATTTTAGCATATTAAAATTCTTTCTCTCAAAAATAGATGGAACTCTTCCAGTCTCTTTCTATCAAGGCAGATCAGTTTAGTGATAATCAGTTCTCTTACCTAAGTTATGAGTTTTAGCATGTGTCAGAAGAGAGCAATTGTCCTCCAAATGTAGCAAAATTCTAAACTCATCAATACATAAAACAACAAACCCAATTACTGTTTTTCAAGGAGAATCCTATTTCCAAGTTCTACTGCTCTTTATTAATCCAGAATTATTTCCTGATATAAAGAAAGTCAAGGATTTTCTTTTAGCCCAAACAAGTTTTGTTTCAAAGTAAAGCACTGTGATTTTGTTCTCCATCTCAAACCTTTTAAGAACCAACACAAATTATATACTTGATGATTTTCCAACAGCCTATCAAGCCTCTGGGATTCATCAGCCCACCCTTCTGGTGTCCAGGCCATAAAAGTGGTACTTAATTATAGGGGCTCCTCTGCAACCTGTTAGTTTCCTTACTACTCTTGATTATACAGGGCAACTTGACCCACTCTGCAGATCTTAATTATGAAAACTTTTGCCTGTAAAGATGTGTCAGATGTTAATTTGACTTTCTTCTCCTCAAATTCACTTTACTGGAAACAGACTCCCAAGAATTGCTGCTTAGATAGTTATTCATCTTTCTAACTTGAAAAGGCCACGTTCATGCTAAGGGTTCTGAGTGAATCTTACCATTGTTATTTTTCTTCTCTTAACTCCCACCTAAAAGCATCAAAAACAGACTGTTGAAAGAGAATAGGTCACTGGGATACAGGACTTGGCCTTCTAAAGGGCATGACTTTTTTTTCCCCAAATGGTTTGACACTGGACACTGGAAGACAAGGACATGGATGACTCTCTAGGGCTTTGTCATCTTGAATTTGAATGAACTTGGTCCAGAGTAAATCAATAATGATCTTTGCTTTATGCTTTTTTCATCCTCCCTAATATACTGCTCAGAGCAACACTGCTGTCAAAACCTGGGATGGAGGACAGATTTCTTGGAAGGACCGTCACATTTTCTTTTAAGTTTTACCTTTAATTCAAAATTTTAGTTAAATATCTGAGGCTTGAAGTTTGGGTCATAGTGAGTGGTCCATCATACTATTTCAGAAAGAAGATATCCTTTTCTCTAGGTACTTCTTCGTCTAGAGGAGTGAAAATATTTGAGATGTCCCCTGGTGAGTGGGAGAAGTATAGAACTGTGGAACAAGGACTTGGATAGCTCCAAAGCATGATTCAAAGGCTAATTCCTCTGTGAAGATTTCATGGTTCTCTCTTTTGTGTTTCTAGATCAGTTAAAACCATTTTTTTTAATTTTAATGAATCACTCTGTTAAGACACCTTTTGGATTACTTGTGCCTCATTCAACAATAGTGGGATTAGGCTATATCCAGCAATGCTCATGGGATAATACTGGTTCTATTATCAGATATCACTCCTGATAATACTTGGTAAACATGTGATGCAGGGAATCAAACTGGAATTGGCCTGTGCCACTAAAATGCCTTGACCCCTGAACTTTCTCTCTGGTCTTAATTCTTTATTTTTAATAATTCAAGTAATATATGAGTACTCATTTTAAAAAGGCAAACGATGCAGGAAAATAAAACCTATATTCCTTCCTTCCTCTCCTTGTTGTTTACATGGCAGTGACTGGGAGAATCACATAGATGCCTGATTATGATGTACATTTTAGTGTGGTATTTGCTGGACGTCATGCATTACCTGGTGGTGTTTGCACATTTGACCATGGTGCTTGCTGGAGGTAACACTCTTTAGTTGTGCTCATGCATATTGTGGTAGCAATGCTCGCCATCAATTACTTTAGTGTTCACACAACTGCTTACCAGGGGTTGTACTTCCTATCCAGGGCACTCACACATATTTTTGTTGTGGTACCCACTGAGGATCAAACTCCTTTATTTGTGGTGCTCACGCACACCTGGTTGTAGTTCAGTTGGAAATAGCTAGGGTTCCAGGGATCACAAACACTGCAGCTACCAGGAACTGGCAAGATTGTGTTTGGCACATGTAGTGACACCACAGATTGAACTCATGACCTTACATTTGCAAATCAGGTGCTCTTACCCTCTGAGCCTTGGACATCTTGTCTACTTTCTTGCTTTGTAGTACTAATAACCTCTATTATGAGCTTAGCACAGCGGGTAGGGTGTTTGCCTTGCATGCAGCTGACCCAGGTTTGATTCCTCAGCCCCTGTTGGAGAGCCTGGCATGCTACTGTGAGTATTTCACCCACATGGCAAAGCCTAGCAATCTACCCGTGGCGTATTTGATATGCCAAAACAATAACAACAAGTCTCACAATGGAGACGTTACTGGTGCCCGCTCACAATGCAAAGCCTGGCAAGCTCCCTGTGGTGTATTCGATATGCCAAAAGCAGTAACAAGAAGTCTAACAATGGAGACGTTACTGGTTCCCACTCGAGCAAATCGATGAGTAACAAGATGACAGTGACAGTGATGAGCTTATTCTGTATCTCTACAGACTTCTTCTATGCAGTGCAAACATTTATCTGTATATATACATATTTATTTGTGTGCATACGCATATGTGAATGCTTTGAAACCATGAAGTTTTAAAATTATAAATACTATTATGTTGTCTATTTCACTCTGCTTTGTACTTTTCCTTCTCAAATAGTGGTTCTCAAATATTAGTGTATATTAGAAACCTTTAGGGGCTGGCTAAAAATGGATTTCTGGTCCATATTTCCAGGGCTTCTGATTTCAGAAGGTCTGGGGTGAGGTCGAAGAATTTACATCTCTGAAATATTCTCAGATGAGTTGAAATTGCAAGTCTAGGGATCGTAATTCTAGAGAATCACTGTGTTGAACACTATGCCTGGACATCTTTCCATGTATAAACTTCATTCTTACAACTGTAAATTCTTACATTCCATAATAGCATATTTCACATTTTTCGGCTATCATGACTGTCCTGTGGTATTGCAGTTAACAATAGTTCTCTGCCCCCCTCCCAACACACAGTATATTGTATTCTGTGAAAGGACAGTGTCTTTGGTCTTTCTACCCTCTTAGTGCCTGCCTTGTAATATAAATCTTATAAATTTAGGAATAAAGAGAAAAATGATAAACTGACCTAAGAGTCTATGTGAAGTGGAGTATTTGTGTTTTGGGGAGAGTTTCAGTATGATTTGGAGCACTTGACATGGTGTACTCTCTGTGGACTCTGTTGAAGCACTGAAAGCTGAGTTGGAAGGGTGTGTGTGGTGTGTGTCTGTGTGCGTTATGGGGAATATATGTTTTGGGAAAACTTAAGAGTGTATCTCTCCCACCCCTTCCTTATCTTTCCATCCCCAACTATTCTCCTTGACCAAAAATAGCCATATGCATGAAAAATTAATGATATTCCTCAGTGCTTAAATGCCAACAGTTTGTTCACTACCTAATATGTTACCAGAAAGATCACTCATCTTTCACTTTAGCATTATTATCTGTAAGACTAATGGTATTGGGAAAGAATGCTCATTTTATATTTTAAATTTATCCCTTTTCATTGGGAATCATATGGCGCTCATCACTTCGTCCTTTTCTCCTCTACCTAGGGCCTGGTAGTTCACAATCAGAGAAACACTTACTAAAATCATATATAGATAGCTGGCATATCTCCAGTCTTATGGAAGTGTTTTTCTCAGTCATTTCTTTACTAATGTGTGAACTGCAACTCATTGAATGATGTTACTGAAACTTTGAGAACAATGTGGAAGAATTTGGGAGAGAAGAGACTGGGCAACACCTGCAGTGCTCAGGGGCTGCTACTACTTTCTCTGTGCTCAGAGGTCACTGCTGGAAGTGCCGTGGGAACATGTTATGCTGGAGATCAAATTGGAGTCACATGTGTGCAAGGCATTTGACCCCTATACTATCTGACTGGCCCAATGTGGAAGAATTTTAAGGGAGAATATTTACACAAAAAGCTTTATGTTAGATGTAACATTAAATATTCACACATGAAACATTTAGGTAACAATAGATTTTGATGAATGTTTTGATGCCAATATGCATAGTGTAAAACTTTGAATGATTAGGTGACTTGCTCTTGCTCTGAACAGCCTAAGTGTGACAAGTAGAATTGAGGTATGTTATAAGTGTAAATTACATGTTATATTTTAAAAAAGTCTTAGTAATAAAATAGGAAATATCTGTAGAAACACAGGGGCTGGCTCAGTGGTAAAAACTCCCATCTAATGTTAGTTGTAGATGATCACTCTGGACAATAATTGGGAACTGAAAAAGGTAAAGGGATATACATGATAATTTTTCAGTACCTGTATTGAAAACCTGTATTGCAGACCAGAAGGAAAGAGAGAGAGGGCAAGAGTGAGAGAGAGAGAGAGAGAGAGAGAGAGAGAAGAAAAGTGCCTGCCACAGAGGCAGATGGAGGCTGCCAGGGAGAGAAACTGGAGACATTTGTTGTAGGAAATGTACACTAGTAAAAGGACTGGTGTTGGAACGCTGTATGACCGAAACAAATCACCAACAGCTTTGTAACTATGTGTCTCATGGTGATTTCATAAAAAGAAGCAATCCCCCTTAAAGAAATCTAGAAAAAAAACCCTCCTCCTGTCTTGCAAAAGTGAAGTTTCGAGTTTATCTCCAGTGCCAGTCACTTAGTAGTGCAGCCCCCAACAATGCTGCTGCTCAGATTTCCTGGGGCTGCACCAGAGCGTACAGTTCTCCACCCCCCCACATTCAGGTGTGTGTAAGCATTGCATCTGATGTTCTGCCAGCACAGAAACCTAGTGTGCAACCCATAGGAAGCACAAATAAACACAAAAGTGGCCCCTGGACAGCACCATAATCAGAATGTGCTCGGAAACTAAAGAACTGCGACCCACAGCAAGCACACATGCAAGTACTGCAACTAAAAATGTGTGTGACCCTGGTGAGCACTGCAACCAAGCATTATCACAACAACAAAGTAAAGGAAAGGATAAAAACAGCCATGAAAGATCTTTGAAAATTTTTATACCAGTCATGTTAGAACAACAAAATTTTGATATATTGGGTTAAATAAAATAAGGTGGGATGTGGAGGTGCACTTGGTGATATGTAGCAATGCATAGCACATTTGTGTTGCTAGACAGTTGTGTTGTCTAGAAGCATGTAGGAATTTTGTGTTGCTAGACAGTTGAACAGATTGTACTGACGGGTACACAAACCCATATAGGTGATAAAACAATATAGAACTCTGCGCATACCTATATACATATTGAGTACAAGAACAATTGTGGAAATCTAAGATTGGTAGGTTTTTATCATTATCAACTTCCTGATTGTAATATTCTACTCGGTGAGAGATGTTGAGAGATATTTGATGAGATGGTGTGATTTAAAAAAACTAGAAAAAGTGTACAAATTCTATGTATTATTTATTATAATTGCAGGTGAGTCTAAAATTCTGAATGAAAATTTCAATGAAAAAGAGGTTATAAAATTCTAAAAATTAAGTTGGGGAAGAAAAGGGATCCTGAATTCTCTGATGTGATAAAGGACTTGAATCCATTTGCTTCTACCAGATATCTCATGCTATAATATTGACCTTTTTCTCCATTAATGTCTTCACTTCAATGCCTACTATGCCTTTTAACTTGCCCCCAATTTGTTGTTGTGTTTCACACATTTTTTTCTTGGTTTTTGTCTTGTATTTTTCTTGTAGACTATGTGCCTCTTTTTAAATCTGATAACTGAAAACCAGTAATAATGTCCAAGATACTGGCCAAGGGTTCTTGTACTGCCAGTCTGTCTCCAACAGACCTGACACTCTCTTAGTCTTCCAAGCCAGGCTTTCCCTAAATCATGCCACTCTCTTGCATCTTATCTATGAAGAAGAAGAATTCTGAAATCTTGCATATTAATCATTTTAGAGTGTGTCAGTAAATAACAAGAGCTTCAGAATTAGGCTTAGGCTTGCATATAGTGTTTGCCACTCACTATCAGTTTTCTCATCTGTAAAGTAGGGATAATTTCTGAGATCTAGCTCACAGCCTGTTGAGCAAGGAGAAAATGAGAGAATAGATAGCAAATGCCTTCCCTACAGCACTTATTTAGGATCATTCCATTATTCTTGTTCTTTCTGCCCTTGAATCACATAGCAAGTACTTTTTTTTGTATATCAAAGGCTAGTGTTGATTATTTCACTTTTCTGCTTCCCCATGCTTTGCATGCTTTTATTCCTTGATGCCTTTATAATGCTAAAATAGCTGACTATGGACAGAACAGGAAAGAATGTAGCATTTAACTAGGTATAGCTGAAGATTTATCCCCACATTTGTTTGTGTCCTAAACCTTGATAGTCCTGCAATCTTTTTTCCCATTCCCACTATAGCCCTCAAGCCCTAGAGTTCAACAGATTTCAGAAAAGGGTGCTTTACTGGGATACTATAAACAAGGTGGTGGGGTCATTTTCCCCTTGAATCCTAAAGGATAATCCCTGGAAATCAGTTGAAGACAGAAAACAATGCAATAACATTCTCACAATTTTTTGTTCTCACCTAAGAGACAACATACATGGTAAGCCAGTTTCTCAAAGTGTAGACTTGCTGCTAGCAGCATAAGCATCACCTGGACTTGGGTCCCATGGCCGGTTTTTTGAAAGAGAAACTCTAGGACCCTGAATTCTGTGTTAGCAATCCCTTCTGACTGTGTGAGAGTCATCTCCATGTGGCTCAGATGAACACACTGTTTGAGAACCAAAGACATAACAGATTGTTTGGGGTTAAGTCCCTGTTCTTCCTTTGCTACCGTGTGACCATGGATAAATTACTTACACTCCCATGCCTCATGTTTATTTTCACTTCTGATGTCTGTAAAATAGAAATACCGGTTCTCTGTCTTTGAAACTCCTGCATTACTCTTCTTGGCCTCAGCAAGACTACACATTCCTGGTTTATCTTTTACCTTGCTGATTTCCTCAGCATTCTTTACTGCTTTCTGCTTTCTGCTTGCTCTCAAAATTTTGGCGGTCCTGGGCCTTTGTCTAGGAACCTTTTGCTTCTTTCTATTTCAATCCTTCTCTAGATTATATCACTCTAGCCTAAAACTTTAAGTATGTTCTATGTGCTATTGACTCAAAAGCAATTGTTAACATCCCAAAGTTTAGGCTTAAAAGACAATTCAGAATTTTATTAGGCACATCCACCTTGCCATATCTGACACTGAACTCTTGATACATGGCTTCTTGAATCTTCCTCAAGTAAATTATCCCACCATAAATCCACGTCAAAAAAACCTGAAAATACCCGTGAGTCTTTTCTTTCCTTTTATACCCCATGTCTGCTGACAATCACAAAAAACCTTTGACTCTAACTCAAGAATACATGCAGGATTGTCTACCTCTGCCCTACTCCCTATGCCTCATTTCAAGTCACTACCATCTGTCACATTCTCTATTTGCCTCCTGGTTTCTCTTCTCCACTCCTTTTCCTGTGGTTTATTCTGCAGAAGAATCACAGAGATATTTAAAATGTAAAATTTATTACCTCACTCCTCTGCTAAGAATTCCCAACATCTGGTACTTCTCTCTGGGGTCACCGGCATCACAACTCCAGCTGTGTGATCTCTCGTTTACTGGACAGCCCTTGACTCTGGCGGTTGCCTGTGCTCTTCTTTAGGACATAAATTTCCTTAACTTTGGCCTTCCTTCTATCTCTTTCTGGAAGATCCCACATTCTTCTTATAATTGGTATCCTAATTATAAGAAAACTGTTTTTCTTAAGTAGGAAAAAGGAGTGTCTAACATTGTTTTTTATTTTTATTTTTTATTTATATTTATTTTTTGCTACACTTGGAGGGACCTACTCCTGGCTCTGTATTCTGGGGTCACTCTCAATGGTACTTGGGGTACCATATGGCGCCAAGGTTCAGACCCAGCTTTCCCTCATGCAAAACGTGTGCTCACCCCTTTGAGCTATCTCTTTGGTCCCCACCATCTTCTCTGAATGAGTATTCAGAAGAAGAATGGAATCTAAGCCTCTCAAACAGACCTGTAAGTCCCCATGACTTAAATCCTGCCCTCCTCTCCAAACTCTTTGTTTGTTTTTCATCATACCCCTGCACATCAGTTTTCTCTCTTTTTGTCCCAACTCACCAAGCTCCTTTATGTCTTCAGGATCCTGCACTAGCTATTCCCTTTGCCTGGAACATTTCTTCCCACAAGTCTGCAAATGATGAACTTTTTTTTATCATTCAAATCTTGCTTCAGATGTCATCTCTGTAGAGAGCCGTTCCTTGAAACAATCAATCAAAAGTAGACTTCTCATCTCCACATTTTGTTTCTATATATATTGCTTTTAATGAAGCATCTGATATTATATATTTGTGTTTGTCTCTTTGCCCTAGTATGTAAGCTCCATGAATGCAGAAACCTATCTCTCATGCTAGCTGTTGTATCCAAATGTCTACCAGAATTCTGGCACACAAAAGACCTTCAATAAATATTTGATGCTTTAGTGAATGGTCTCAAATACTGATAGTTTTTGAAAAAATATATGTCTCCATCTATACACTAAAACATGATAGACATATATTCCTTTATACATGCCTATAGTTACACCTAATCTTACCATATTTTCCCCCTTGGAGTAGTTTATTGTCATATATGTGATATATATGTGTGTGTATATATATATATGTATATATATCACCGTATCACTGTATCACTGTCATCCTGTTGCTTATCGATTTGCTTGAGCAGGCACCAGTAATGTCTCCATCATGAGACTTGTTGTTACTGTTTTTGGCATATCAAATATGCCACGGTTAGCTTGCCACGTTCTGCTGTGCGGGCAAGATACTCTCGGCAGATTGCCGGGCTCTCCGAGAGAGGTGGAGGAATCAAACCCGGTCGGTCGCATGCAAGGCAAGCGCCCTACCCGCTGTGCTATTGGTACAGCCCGATACACACATATGTGTGTATGTTTGCTCAATAAATAAAGGAATGAACTTCTGTAGCCTGTTCTCCATTTCAACTAACACATAAAGACAAAGAGGTGATCATAATATTTGACTACATATTATTTTGCCCCCCCCCCAACTACTGCCAGACAATCAGATGAAGGAAGGAGACACCTACATGTAGTAATGGAAGAAGGCAATGGCTAAAGACGTAGCTGAGGCAGTGCCAGGGTGCACTCGTATAGGCCGGGGGCAGTGGTCCTCAGTGGAGAGTGGAGGAGGTAGAGTGTTGGGCCGCCCCTATGGTCCTCAAATTTTATTATTATTTTTTATTTGGGGGCCACATTAGGCGGTGATCAGGGCTTAGTCCTGGCTCTGTACGCAGGGAACACACTTGGCAAGGCTTGAGGAAACATGGGGTGCCAATGAAGGACCCAAGTCAGTCACGGGCAAGGCTAATGCCCATTATTTCTATTATTTAAAATTTCATATTGTTCTTCTCAGTCATCTTCCTGGACAAAATTTCAGGATTTTAAAAGAAATCAGTGATTCTGAGCCATAGTGTTAGTACAGCAGGTAGTTTCTTGATTGTAAATGGCCCTCCCAAGTTTGATTCCTGGCATCTTATATAGTCCCTGAGCACCATCAAGAGTAATTCTTGAGAGCAAAGCCAGGAGTAAAACCTGATAATCGCCTCTGTTCCAAAAACGGAGAGAGGGAGAAAGAGAGAGAGGGAGAGAGAGAAAAAGAGAGGAAGGTAGGAAAGAAGGGAGGGAGGGAGAGAAATAGAAGAAAGGAAAAAAGGAAGAAATAAAGAAGGAAGAAAGAAAAAGAAAGAGAGAAAAAGAAAGAAAAAAAGTGATTCTGATTCCGTAGGTATGGGGTAGTGGTAATCAGCCATGCTGGTTTGTCTGATACATTCCCATTTTCAGCTCTGGTTTAGTGTCTTGGAAAATCCCCAGTCCTGGGAAAACTCAGATGATTAGTCTCCCCTGTTGGTGGTGGGTTTTAAGAACAATACCAGCAGATGTTTCTAATGCAATTGTTCCCCAGGCCACATTTTGACACATAAGTTAAAGGCTTGGTGGCAGCCCAAGTTACCTCGCTAACTCTGATCATCACTCTGATACCAAATAATGGGGTTGGCTCAGCTGCTGCTGTTCTCTTTCCAACCTTAGCTAAAAGGAACACTTTGTAAGGCTTCAATTGATTCAAGAAGATTGAAAATGCAGGGCTAAGTGATTAAAACTCTCACAGATGGAAGAACATTTAAATGCCTAAATTGCCTGAGTACTTTAAATATAGGGAGAAATAGCCAAATTGTATCACCCCAAAAGTTTCTAAAATAATCAACTAAAAGGAACCACTCAGAATGTGAGTGGCATAATGTTACTTCTTCTCGGTCTGCTGACCTCTTCACTTCAATGGCTATGGGCAGAGTTGTTAAGTGATCTGCGAAATGTTAACCTTTCTATCACAACTGCAAATGCTGTCACTGGAATAAATTTGAATTCAGTCGATGAAAGGATGTCAAAGGACACCAATTTCTCTTTCCCTAATCATCTCCAATTCTTTCAAGGATTTTTGGCTAAGTTGTCACTATGACTTGAAATTCATTTTATTTTTTTCACTTTATATTTCAAAGTCAAAGTGAGTACAATTAAGACTATGACCTATCATTTTAAAAAAACAAGGTGAAGAGAGTCAATTACCTAAGTAAATACTTTAATATATGATATTTATTGTTTTAGTATGCATTGGTGGGGTTGTAGAGAAATGAGAACCCTCGTACATTTCTCCTGGGAATGTAGAATGGCACAGATATTGTAGAAAATAGTTCCTTGAACAATTAAACATAAACTTAACATATGATTTAGCAATCTGGAGCGATAGCACAGCAAGTAGGGCGTTTGCCTTGCATGCAGCCATCCTTCGTCCCTCTCAGAGAGCCTGGCAAGCTACCGAGAATATCTCGCCCACACAGTAGAGATTGGCAAGCTACCCGTGTCATATTCGATATGCCAAAACAGTAACAAGTCTCACAATATAGACGTTACTGTGTCAGCTCGAGCAAATCGATGAACACCAGACAGGACGACACCGCAAAACTGCTACAGTGCTACATGACTTATCAAATTTACTCTTAGGTACAAGCCACAAAGTATTGGAAACAGGGATTCAAATAGATACTTTTATACAAATGTGCATGCCACTTTATTTGTAGTACTAAAAGAAGCAACCCAAATGTCCATTGATGGATTAGTGGGTATGTTGCAATAAAGACATATAACTGAGTATTATGCAACCATAAAAAGTAATAAAGCTCTATCATCTAGAATGGAGTTTAGATTTATATTATAATGTGGATTAACATTGATGACATCAGGCTATGTGAAATAAGCCTAAAGGAGAATAAAGGAGAAATGTGGTATGATTTCACTTATATTACATGGTTATGTTAGAAAATAGGCCCTATCATAATGACAAAAAGTAAATTAGGGTCTACCAGGGGAGAGATATGAAAGGAATTATTGTTTAATGAATATGTTTCTGTTTGAAGTGATGAAAACATTTTAGAGGTAGATTGTGGTAAGTATTGTTCAGTGTGAATGTAATTAATGTCACTGAATTGTACGCTTAAATATACTCTCTTGAGGGGCTTGAGCAATAGAACGGTGGGTAGGGCGTTTGCCTTGCACACGGCCGACCCAGGTTTGATTCCCAGCATCTTATATGGTCCCCTGAGCACCACCAGGAGTAATTCCTGAGTGCATAGCCAGGAGTAACCCCTGTGCATTGCCAGGTGTGACCAAAAAGCAAAAAAAAATTACTCTCTTGAACCTTATGTTAATGAAGATCATAAATTCTCACAGTGATAGGAGAAATCATATCTATTTGGGGTAAGGGACATGAAAAGGCAGGAAGCTTCACAGAAGAAGATGTGTTTATGCCAAGTTTTGATGCATGGTATCAGGATTTCCCACAGATACGGAGGTAAGAAAATGGATTTATTTATTCAAAAGTATTTATTGAGTTTGCCAATGTCTTCCATAAAACAATAAGGGAACACAACTTTTTTATCTTTTCCTTCCTTTCTTTCTTTCTTTCTTTCTTTCTTTCTTTCTTTCTTTCTTTCTTTCTTTCTTTCTTTCTTTCTTTCTTTCTTTCTTTCTTTCTTTCTTTTTTATTGAATCACCATGTGGAAAGTTACAAAGCATTCAGGCTTAAGCCTCAGTTACACAATGCTCAAACAACCATCCCTTCACCAGTGCACATATTCCACCACCAAGAACCAGAGTAAACCCATCCCAACCCACCTACCCCTCCAACCCCCTACCCTGCCTGTGTAGCTGATAAATTTCACTTTACTTTCTCTTTACTTTGATTACATTTAATATTTCAACAAAAAACTCACTATTATTGTTTGGAGTTTCCACCCCCCCAAAAAAAAATTCAGACCTGCTAGAAAGGAAGCATTTGATAATTTGTCTTCCATTGCTGAGAATGAAGAGATATGAGGTTGTGTGGCCACAATAGCAGCCACATGGTTTTGGATTTCTGTATTTTAGTAACTAAGTCCAGAGAAATTTCTGCCAGAAGTTGCATCACTGCTAGCTCGGGGAACACAACTTTTAAAAACACAAAACTAGGTAGTGTGCTAGGTTCCTAAAATTCTGTTTATTCACTGAATTTTCCACTTACCAAGATTTATTTTAAAAGCATACTTACCCATATACTAAATAACTAATGGAAATATGATTCAAGTACTATCTGCGTGATTTACCTTGAGTGATGGCACTGATTTAAACCATACAACGACATCAAATAAAGGAAACTATAGCTCAATATCTCTGATAAACATAGGAGCAAACCCCCTCAGCTTCACTAATTTCAACAATAAGTTATAAAAATCATACACTCTGATCAGGTGAGATTTGTTCCAGGAATCCAAAGATGATTCAGCATATGAAAATCAATAAATATAAAACACCACATGAGCAAAAGGCAAAAAAAATTTATGATTTCAATAGATGTGGAAAAAACATTTGACATGATTTAATAGTTTCTTAATGGAAATTTATGATAAAATTTAAATTTTAGAAGAAATGTACTTCAACAAAATAAAGGACATATATGACAAACCCACAGACATCATATTCAATGTCAAACATGTGAAAAATATGCCCCTATGATAAGAAATAAGTCTGTTCTCACCAACTTTTCAATATAGTGTTGGGAGTCCTAGAAAAAGAAGTCAGAAAACAAAATTATATAAAATGTATCCAAACTGGAAAGGGAGTAGTAAAATTATGACTTTTTTCAGATGAAATAAAAAAATTGAAAATTGCAAGGCCACATGTATAAAGCTATTAGAAATAATAAATAAATAGTAATGGGACAGGTATAAAATTAGCATACAGAAATATATTATGATGTGAAAATAATGAGATAGCAGAAGAGATGTCAGAAAAGCAAGTCCATTTACAATCACATCAAAAAGAATTAAATGCATTAGAACATAGTAACAAAAGAAGTCAGAAACATGTACATAGAAAATTATAGCCATTGTCCAAAGAAATATAAGAGTACACTAAAAGATGGAAAGATATTCTGTGATCATGGAATGAAAAATCAACATTGTTAAATTTTCATAGTGCATAAAACAGTACAAATATTCAGTGCTATCAAAATCTCAATGGCATTATTCATAAAAGTAAAAGAAAAATGTTATTATTTATTTGAAACCAGGAAAGACCCCCAAATAGCAAACACACTTCCAAGAAAAAATAATTCAAGTGTCTTAGGCAGAGGGATGGGATCAGCGGGTGGTAAGACTAGAGGTGGAAATATTATATGACTGAAACCCTATTGTAAACAACTTTGTAAATCACTATGTCAAAATAAAAATTAAATTAAAAAATGGAAATGTCTTGCAGCTCCCTGACTTCAAACTAGCCTACAAAACTATAATAATAAAAAGAACATGGTGATGGAATAAAAACTGACATACAGTATTAGAGAACAAAATCGATAGCCCAGAAATAAAACCAGACATATATGAACAACCAGTTGAAGACAAAGGAGCCAATGATAATGGAATAAAGGAAGTCTCTTGAATAAATGGTTTTAGTAAAATTGTATATCCACATCAAAAAAGAATTAAACTAGACCAACTGTCTGCCACTATACACAAAAAATAACTAAAATGAATGACTTGTATGTACGTAAAACTTGAAAATAAAAATATATTGATGAAAACATAAGAAGCATGTTCCTTGATATCAGTCTTAGAATTATACTTGGGAACTAGATTCTAAGGAGAATCAAAATACAAAAATAAATAAGTGAGACTACATTGAACAAAAATGTTCCGCATGGCATAAGAAATTGGTGTCAAAATGAAAGCATATCCTAATAAATGGAAGAAGATATTTGCATATCATAGTCTATTAAGGACCTAATAGTTAGTATATACAAACATCCTATACAATGCAACAATAGTAAAAGAAATAACCTGACTTAAAATTGCCCAAGGACTAGGGCCCAAGAGCTAGTGTAGTGGGTAGAATGCTTGCCTTGCATGCCTTGGACCTGGGTTCAATCCCAGGCATCTCGTGTGGTCTTCTGAGCCAGTCAGATCCCTGAATGTAAAGCCAGGAGTAAGCCCTGAGCACTCTTAGGTGAAACTCAAAAACCAAAAAAAAGAAGTTAAGAACAGAAATTGTGTATTATTCCTTTATAATAAAAACTTCTTGGTTTTTACCTATAAATAAGAACACACCAACTTAAGACATGTATGCACTGCTACACCTATTGAAGCATTATTTATAACAACTAAGAGTTAGAAATAATTCAAGTTCCCACTCCTAAAGATGTGGTTTATATACACAGTGGAATACTACTCAGCTATAAAAAGATATAACTCCTGCCATTTTCAGCAACATGGATAGACTTAAAGCGTATTATGTCCACTGAAATAAGCCAGATAAATTAACACCCTGTATGATTTCACTCCTATGTGATACATAGAACAAAACAAAAATAAAACAAAAATATGTGACACTTCAGCAGAGATGGAAAAATTAGTGAATTTAGGTTTAGAATTTGAACAAAGGCTCTTTTGTCTCTAAAAACCCATGATGCCTACTAGTCATCAGGGTGATGCAAATCAAAACAACAATGAGATATCATCTCACACCTCAGAGACTGTCACACATCCAAATGAACAAGAACAACCAGTTCTGGCATGGACAAGGGACGAAAGGGACCCTCATTCATTGCTGGAGGGAATGTCAACTGGTCCAGTCTTTTTGGAAAACAATATGGACATTCCTCAAAAAATTAAAAATCAAGCTCTCATTTGACCCAGCAATACTACCTCTGGGAATATAGCATGGGGGTCCAAAAACACACAGCATAAACAACATCTGTACTTCTATTTTCATTGCAGCAGTATTCATAATAGCCAGAATCTGGAAACAAGCTGTGTGTCTAAGAACAGATGACTGGTTAATGATACTATGGTATATCTACACAATGGAATACTACACAGTTGTTAGGGAAAATGAAGTAATGAAATTTTCCTATAAATGTATGGACTTGGAGAGTCCATACACTATCTTGCTAGTGAAATGTGTAAGGAGAGGGACAGATATAGTATTCATTTGTGGGATATGAAAATGTTATGAAACTAATATCCAAGGCCAGGGAAAACTGGCCAGGATGACTGGTCAATGGTTGTAAACTACCACAAGGGTGTGGGGGGTGAAGGGTAGTTAAGATAGAGGAGGGTCCATTATGACATTATGAGGGTCCATTATGACAACAATAGTTGGAAAGGATCATTCTGTACAAAAATTGGGTGTTGAAGGTAGGTAAAGAATACACATGATGACCTTTTAGCATCTGTATTTGTTAACCATAATGCCTAAAATGAAAGATATAAAGAGAAAGAGAGAGAAGAGAGGTGCTTGCAGTAGTGGCAGGCTAGGGTGGGGGGTGGTTTGGGGGTTGGGAGGGAAACTGGGGACATTCGTAGTGAGAAATTACACTGGTAGAGGGATAGTTGTTTGAGCATTGTATGATTGAAACCCAATCATGAAATGCTTTGTAAGAGTCTATCTCACAGTGATTCGATAAAGTAAATAATATTAAATTTTAATTACAAATTAATATTAAAATATTAATATGAAATGCCATCGTTCCTATCATTGTTCTCAGAATTCAGGAAACATTCAAATGACCAAAGAAGCTGATCATAAAATGCAGATTCCTGGGTTTCACACTTGAGTCACTCAAAGAGGTACTCAAAGAGACCTTTTAATAAGCTCTTCAGTTCATTCTAAACTCTGTCATCAAAGGATCGCATTCTGACTATTCCTTTTTTTCTATGTATTGGTGTGAATTACCTAAATCGTTAATTTACCTTTAGTATATGCATTTCGTATGTAATAGACAATTTTAGAAAGGGCTATTTTTATTTAAATGGTCATTTTAGAAAAGAATATTTTTTCCCTCATGGATTTGTCTTAGGACCCTTGTAGAAGGTCAGCTGACCACAGATGTAATTTTTGTTCTCCCAGTTTTACCTAAATTTATAACAAATATAAATTATCTGTATGCTTGTTCATGAGCCAATGTGACATATTCTTTTCATATTGTGGTAGAGGTCACACGAGACACATTTCACCATTGTAACCACTTTAAGTGTACAAAAAACACTTAACACTTAAAAAGTGTTTAAACTTTTAGTACATTCACAAAATTGTGCCATCAGCATCACTGATATCTAATTCCAGAACACTTGAAAAAGCTAAGATATCACAGTTCATTCAAAAACCATCTCGCCAAGATCCTGGATCCTGGCAATGATCTGTTTTCTATGATTTGCCTGTTCTGGACATTTCATATAAATGGTACAAAATGATATGAAGCCCTTTTGTGTTTTCAAGGTTCATCTTCTTTGCAGCACATATATTATAGTACTGTATTGCTTTCTATGGATGAATAACATTTCATTGTATGAGTATATACAATTTTGATTATTCGTTCACTTTGATGGAGTGTTTATATATTTTTGCTATTATAATTAATGCTTCTACTGAAAATTTGTGTGCATGTTTTGTGTAGAAATATATTTTCATTTTCTGTGGGAGTGAAATTTCTGGGTCACATGGCAATTCTGTGTTTAAACTTTTGAGAAACTGCCAAATTGTTTAACCACAATATACTTAACATTTTATGTTCCCACTAGCAACAGAAGAAAATTTCAACTTTTCCACATCCTTTCTAATATTTATTACTTCATTTTTCAAAATTGCAAATATCCCAGCACATGTTAAATGCTATATCCTTATGGTTTTGATCTGAATTTCTATAGCAATTAATGATGCCATATTTTCATATGCCTTTACAGGTGTTTGTATATTTTGTTTATGTAAATACATATTTAGGGGTCAAAGAAAGAGTACATTGGATAAGGCGTTGCCTTACATGTGGCTAGACATGATTCCATCCCTGGCATCACATCCCCTGAGCACTGCCAGGAGTGACACCTGAGCATAGACCCAGGAGAAAGGCTTGAGTACAGTCAGATGTGACCTTACATTTTAAAAAATGTTTGTTTTATTCCTGTGTCCATTTAAAATATGGGTTGTTTGCCTTTTTTGTTGTTAAGTTGTATGGGTTTTTTATGTATGAGTTTTGTATATGTGCTAAGTTGGATGGGTTCTTTATATGTCACTGTCACTGTCACTGTCATCCTTTTGCTCATCGATTTGTTCGAGTGGGCACCAGTAACATCCCTCATTGTGAGACTCATTGTTACTGTTTTTGGCATATTGAACACAACACGGGTAGCTTGCCAGGCTCTGCCATGCAGGCGCGATCTCGGTAGCTTGCCGGGCTCTCCGAGAGGGGTGGAGGAATCAAACACTGGCCGCGTGCAAGGCGAACGCCCTACCGCTGTGCTATCACTTCTGTAAGTTCTTTATATATGTGCTAACCCCTTATCAGATATGTGATTTGCAAATATTATATCTCTGGGGGTATCTTTTTACTTAATAGTGTCCTTTCGTACGCTCAAGTTTCATTTTTTTTAAGTTGTATTTGTATTTTTTAAAAATTTTTCTTCTTGCTTTTGTAATATCTTTTAGAATTCCTTGCCAAATCCATGATCGTGCAGTTGAATTTTTGTGTATTTTTAATGTTGTTCTTGCTTTTTTAATATCAAAGAAGAACTCAGTGCCAAATTTATGATTCTGCAATGTTTGATTCTATCTTTTCTTTTAAGAAGCTCATAATTTTCTCTCTTACTTTTAGGTCTTTATCCTTTTGAAGTAGGGGTACACCTTCATTCTTTTGAATGTAGATATCAAGTAGTCCCAGACCCATTTTGTGAAGAGAATATTCTTCCCCCATTGCATAATGTTGGCACCTTTTCAAAAAATCATATGTGGAATATGAAAATAAGACAAAGGAATATAATATAATATTCCCAGTGAAAGCAAACCCTAAGATATTGTCAATATAACAGGCAGTGAACTGATGAGGCTTCAAAGGGGGATAGGATGAGCAAAGAGACCTTTAGATAAGGGATAAGGATCTTGGGACTTGGGATGAAGTGATAAAGGAATATTTCCACTCTGGTAACGGAGATGGTGAAGTAGCATTGCAAGTATAAAACAATCACTCTTAGTACCTATATTGCAAACTATAGCACCCAAAAGGAAAGAGAGAGTAAGAGGGAATGTGTCTGCCACAGAGGCAGGGGGTGGCAGGAGGGATACTGGGAATATTGGTGGTGGATAATGGGCACTGGTGGAGGGATGGGTACTTGAACATTGTTTTATTGAAACATAACCATGAAAGTTTGTAACTCTGTAACTGTATCTCACCGTGATTAATTAAAATAAAATAATAATTATAATAAAACAATCATATGGAGGAGTAGGAGACAGTTCAGTGGTTAGCGCACATGTCAAGGCATCCTCGGAACCCTAACATCGAACCGCTGACCATTTTAGCAGAGTATCACAGGGATTGGTCTTTGGGTCTCCTGAGGCCCACTTGGGAGGTGATCCTCCAATCAAAAAATAATAAACCACATGTAAACCACATTACCTCAATAAAAATGAAAGAATCTTCTCTTTGCAAATAAAAAAGGAAAATCAATTTACTTTAAATTGAGGGCTTTTGGGGGCTTCTTTTCTATGTCACTTACATGTATATATGTGGTTATCCTCATGCCAGTTTATCATAAGTTTCTTAAGACTAATTTTGGCTATTTGGAACCCTCATAATTACTAAAAAATCTAGAATCATCTCATTTATTTTGGCTCAAAAATGCTTTAGCTTTTTCACTGGTTGAACTCTACAAGAAGAAAACATCCAACCCCATCAAAAAATGGGGTGAAGAAATGAACAGAAACTTTACCAAGGAAGAAATACGAATGGCCAAAAGGCACATGAAAAAGTGCTCTGCATCACTAATCATCAGAGAGATGCAGATCAAAACAACCATGAGATACCACCTCACACCACAGAGACTAGCACACATCCAAAAGAACAAAAGCAACCGCTGTTGGAGAGGATGTGGGGAGAAAGGGACCCTTCTTCACTGCTGGTGGGAATGCCGACTGGTTCAGCCCTTCTGGAAAACAACTTGGACGACTCTCAAAAAATTAGATATTGAATTCCCATTTGACCCAGCAATACCACTGCTGGGAATATATCCCAGAGAGGCAAAAAAGTACAATCGAAACAACATCTGCACATGTATGTTCATCACAGCACTGTTTACAATAGCCAGAATCTGGAAAAAACCCGAATGCCCCAGAACGGATGACTGGTTGAGGAAACTTTGGTACATCTATACAATGGAATACTATGCAGCTGTTAGAAAAAAGGAGGTCAAGAATTTTGTAGTTAAGTGGATGGGCATGAAAAGTTTCATGCTGAGTGAAATGAGTCAGAAAGAGAGAGACAGACATAGAAAGATTGCACTCATCTATGGTATATAGAATAACAGAGTGGGAGACTAACACCCAAGAACTGTAGAAATAAGTACCAGGAGGTTGACTCCATGGCTTCGAGGCTGGCCTCACGTTCCGGGGAAAGGTCAACTCAGAGAAGCGATCACCAACTACATTGTAGTCCAAGGCCATGTGGGGGAAGGGAGTTGCGGTCTGAATGAGGGCTAGAGACTGAGCACAGCGGCCACTCAACACCTTTATTGCAAACCACAACAGCTAATTAGAGAGAGAAAACAGAAGGGAATGCCTTGCCACAGTGGCAGGGTGGGGTGGGGGGGAGATGGGATTGGGGAGGGTGGGAGGGACACTGGGTTTACGGGTGGTGGAGAATGGGCACTGGTGAAGGGATGGATTCCCGAACTTTGTATGAGGGAAGTATAAGCACAAAAGTGTATAAATCTGTAACTGTAACCTCACGGTGATTCTCTAATTAAAAATAAATAAATTAAAAAAAATGCTTTAGCTTTTTGATAGATTGTTTCAGTAGATAGCTTTAGATGCTATTGTCATTTGAATTATATTGTCTTCCAATACAGGAGTACAAGGTATTTTTCATTATAATTTTTTATCATTTCTTTCAACAATGCATGCAGTTTTCAGTCTTGTACTCCTTTAATTAGATGTATTCTTAGGTATTTTAATATTTTTTTTAAATCTGATTTTAATTTTGTTATTTTCATTTATGGATTGTTCATTGCTAGAATAACAATACATAGAAATAAATGATTTTTTTGTATGTCAATCTCATACCTTGAAACTTTGCTGTATTTATTTGTTAGGTCTTTATCCTCTCCTGGTTCTACAGTTTATTATCTGTATTAGTATGCTTCATAATATTCCCGTGGTCCCTAAGGCTCTTTCTTTTTGCTTCTTCACCTTTTTCTTGGTAATCCTTAGGCTGAAGAATTCTAAATGCCCTATCTTCAAGGTTACTGACTTTTCTACTCAAATATACCGTTGATTCTCTGTAGTGAAATCTTTTTAAGTTATAGTTTTTAACTTCAGTGTTTCCATTTGGTTCACTTTTGTAATATTTATTTGTATTGTGTTTAGTGAGATAATCATTCTTATATTTCCTTTCACTTTTATGTATGTTTAAAAATCTGAAATTCTTAAATACCTGATTTAAAAACTATGCCAGGGAAATGACTCAAAGTTCTAAAGCACATACTTTGCATGTGGGAGCCCTGTCTGGGTTCAATTTATCAAAGACCACTGGGAGTAGGTCCTAAGCGCTGACAGGTATGTTCCCCAAACAAAACAATTTAAAACCAAAAGGAATTAAATAACTTCTATGTCTAGTTAATTTCCATGACTGAGACTCCTTGTGGACAGTTTCTATTTCTGTTTTTTTCAGAGTAAAGTCAATAGTTCTCTTTTATTCATGATTCATATTTTTCATCAAATACCACACATTTTCTTTTTCTTTTTTTTTTTTGCTTTTTCGGTCACTCCCAGTGATGCACAGGGGTTACTCTTGGCTCATGCACTCAGGAATTACTCCTGGTAGTCCTCGGGGGACCATATGGGATGCTGGGAATCGAACCCGGTTTGGCTGCGTGCAAGACAAATGCCCTACCTGCTGTGCTATAGATCCAGCCCCAATACCACATATTTTAAACTATATAATTTGACGTTTCTGGAAATGATGTTGTCATCTCTCCTGAGGATTTTGTTGTTGTTTTGTTTTGATTTTTGGTTTACCTTGGGCAATGCTCAGAGCTTACATTTGGCTCTATGCTAAGGGCTTACTCCTGACTCTGCGGTCAGGGATCCTGGAATTGTTCAGGGTACCGTATCTGGTGCCAGGCTTCAAATTCAGGTAAGTGAAAGGCAAGGCTCGCGTCTTAACACCTGCATTACCCCTCTGTCTCCAATGAGATTTTTGTTTGTTTGTTTGTTTTGTGCCACATCTAGTAATGCTCAGTCTCACTCCTGGCTCTGCTCTGCAATCATTTATGGCAGTGCAAGGGCATAATACAGAGAGTACAGGACTTAAATCCTGTAGGATCTCGCTGGATATTTTGCTTTCTTTCTCCAAATCTTTTCAGAAGCAATTTTCCTAGTTCTGAATTCTTTGTCAAATGTGGCCTAGTAAAGTTTATGTTCTTTTAATTTAGAGGTCTATAATGATTAAGTAGTGATTTCTTTAACTGCCTAGAAAAAATGAAAGCTTATGTTCTTTGCCAAAGGGTTTTGTAAGCATATTGAACACATATTCAACTCTCAGCTGCATAATTAAAAACCCTAACTTAACCTATGCTCACTGCTTGCACTGAACCTCAAAGTCAGCCAGAGGTGAAAGCTAATAATTTTTCAGGCCTTTTTTGACTACGTACACAGTCTTCACATGTTTCAGATAGTCTGTGTGATAAATAATATGGAATATGAAAATCTTATTTTTCAGATTTTTGTTTTAAGCTTTTTAAGTGATCTATTTTTGCTCCAATTGTTATTCTCATCTCAAGCAGCTTTTCCATTAAAACACTTGTTGAAGTTTTCACAAAATTAATTACTCAATACTTTGAAGTAATATATCATGTGTTTGAATTATTTACCAAATGCAATAAATATGCAAATAAACCAATGCAAGATAAATTTTAGCACTGCTAAAATCAAACTATTTAAAACAATACAATTTTCTAAGCACTTTAAATGTTACTGAGGATTAGGATAGCAAGATTTTCCAGTCTTTTTGCTCAATCATTGTAGTTTAATAAAGAAGGAAGAGTATTTTGACTAGGCAGTAAGTGGGAATATGCTGACATAATTAATGAAAGTAAGTAACATTGACGCCTTGCTAAATGAAAATTTAAATGTACTCATTCTAAATCTGTAAAATAGTAAAGGTAAGGTAATCATGATGGAAATAGCCTGGACAACAATTCAGCCTTATATCTGTTTGACTATAAAGTGCATTTAAAAAAAATTTTATTGAATCACCGTGAGATAGTTATAAGCTTTCATGTTTGGGTTACAATCTCACAATGATCAAACACCCATCCCTCCACCAGTGCAAATTCCCCACCACCAATATCCCCGGTATACCCCCTCTTTCCCACCCTCCCCCTACCTCCATGGCAGACAATATTTCCCATACTCTCTCTCTACTTTTGGGCATTATAGCTTGCAACACAGACACTGAGAGGTCATCATATTTCGTCCATTATCTACTTTCGGCATGCATCTCCCATCCCAACTGGTTCCTCCAGCCATCATTTTCTTAGTGATTCCTTCTCTATTCCATCTGCCTTCTCCCCTCCGCTCATGAAGCAGTTTTCCAGCTATGGGGCAATTCCCCTGGTCCTTGTATCTACCGTCCTTGGGTGTCAGCCTCATGTGATGCTACCCTACATTCCACAAATGAGTGCAGTCCTTCTATGTCTGTCCCTCTCTTTCTGAGAGTGAATTTTTTAATTACTAGGTTACGCGTTTCTTCTCCTCTCTCTGTATCATGACAATTATTTGATAAAAATCTGGATTTACTGGATCAAGACTAGACTCCTCCACTGACTTTCAAATTCCTTCTTGATTTTCCCTCCTCCTAACAGCCAGATTTATTTTTTGCTAATCCCTAAAGCAATCACTGAATTTAGTTAGATCAGTTTTGTGCATCACATCTGCTGCATTTATTTCTTATTCTAGTCCTTCATTTACTTGTAGTGCCTAAATCTGTCACCCTTCAAAAGCCAGATCAAGACCTATTTGCAGCATGAAGCTTTCCCTTATCCTCTATTCTGAGACCTAAAGAATTTATCCCTGGAAGCACATAATGTTCTCATCTAGTCAATTTTTACATTATTTAAAATTGAGTTATAATTTGCATACCACAGAATTCACCCTTTTACAGTGTACAAATCAATGGCGTTAAGTATATTCACACAGATGTACAATGTTATTTTGATTTCTAGCTCCGTTACCGTATTGATGAGAAAGGGACTCCACCCTAAGGTTATGATTATTTCCAAATGCATCATATCTGACACTGGACAAATAAGACAAATAGAAAATCACAAATTCAAACCTTGTGGAAAGACCTAAAATGGCATATAGGGCCACTTAAGACTAGAATTTAGGAATAGAGTGAATTAGCAGGAGCTATGGGGTGCAGGCTTACTAGTGTCAGGAGGGTGGAATGATGTTTGATTCTCATAAGACTATGTCATTGTTGATTTGTTTGAATAAATTCACTCAGTGGCAGGCAAATGAAAACTGTTACTTCAAGATAAACATAATTTTGCCTGGTCCTTGTGATAAGGAGCATTGTTTGGCTAGGCAACTTTGTCCACATGAATAGATTGAATCAGACAGCTAGCAGACCATTATAGTCATACAACCCCCACCCACCATTTCAGGTGGCAAGGTACTGTGTATTGAATCTTTATAATATTGCAGCAAAAATTAAAATTCCTCTATATTTCTTTTTTCTTTTGTTCTGGGACCACACCTAGCTGTGCTCATCGCTTCGTTTTGTCTCTGCTCTCACTCCTGGTGGGCTCAGGGTTTCATATAGGGAGAAAGGGATCGAACCACGGTTGGCCGCATTCAAAGCAAGTGTCCTACTTGCCGTACTATGGCTCAATCAATCCCTTTATATTTCTAGAACCTTTTTATCACCTCCCAAATAATCCCCATACCCATTAGTAATTACTCTAGTCACTTGATTCTGCCTTTCTCCAGACCTTGACAGTTACAATACTTTCTGTCTGCTGAATTGCCTTTTCAATGAACATTCTTGATTATGATACATATGTAGTATGCTTTGAAATCAAGATATGTGAATTCTCCATTTGTTCTTCAAGATTTTTTTCCCATCTAGATCCTTTGCATTTTCTGGAAATGGTTAGAATCAGCTTGTCAATTTCTGCAAATAAGCCACCACGAATTTTGAAAAAGATTGTGTTGAATTAGTAAACTAATTTGGGGAATATTACCATCTAAAAATATTAAGTCTTGTAGAACATAACCATGAATTATTTTTCCACTTAGTTCCTTTCAACAGTATCTTGTAATTTTTATTTGTATATGTGCTACATGTCTTTTAAGAAATTTACTCCTGTGGATTTTATTCCTATTTTTAAAATTTATTTCTCATTGGTTAGCAATATTATGGATTAATATTCTATTTTCTCCATAACTATTACAATACTTGTTTCCAGACTTTCTAATATAGTTGATTTTCAGTTGAAAAGTGATATCTCACTGTAAATTTGATTTGCACTTTCCTGGTAACAAGTAGCATTTTTCCCACATCCCTATGGCCATCTATATGTATTTGGAGAAGTTTATATCTCTTATTTCCTTTTTGTTTATTGGGATTATTTTTGCTGCTGTTTAATTGCAACTATACCTAGACATTGCAAACACACCTTGGATATTAACCCTTTTGTTGTGTGTATATTTTAAATATATTTCCCAATCTTTAGGATGTGTTTCTGTTTTGTATTTTTTGTATTTTATCTTTACTGATATTTTCTCTTGTGGTATAGAAGATTTTTTATTTTATCTAGTTCTAGTTGTTTAATTTTTCCTTTGGCTTTGAAGTTAATTCCCAAAAGATATCACTGAAGTCAATACCACACTGCTTTAACTATATTTTTCTCTACATATTTTATGGTCCCAGCTTTTATATACAAGTCTTTAATCCATTTTGAATTATTTTTGTTTATGATATGAGATAATGTTGTAGTTTCAATCTTTTTCAAGTATAGTCAATATAATTTGCTGAAGAGACTTTCTTCATAGTCTTCTCTTGGTTCCTTTGTCATAAATTACCTTCAGACACATGTGCAGATTTATTTCTGGACTCCCAGTTCTATTCCATTGATCTGTTTCTCTATTTTTGTTTCAATACCATGCTTTTTATTACTATTATATGTAGTATAGATTGAAGTTGAGGAATGTTGAGGAATGTTGAGGATTCCCATCTTCTATTTTCTCAGGATTATCTTGGCTATTTAGGGCTCTTTTTTGTGGTTCTATAACATTTTAGCAATATTGTATTTCCTTGAAGGAAACATTTGATCTTTTGAAGAAATTGTGATAAATCTATGAATTATTTCATCTAGGATAGTCATGTTATTTTTACTTGTTAGCATTTTTGTTAGAATATTAGCGTTTATGACAATATTATTTATGCTAAAGGTACTCAGTGTTACTGCACTACATTCACCATAGATGTGGAAATATCCCTCTATCACTTCCCCTTGGTCCCTTCTTACCCACCCTACCCTTCCAACCTCTTATCCTATATACCACATAGTAAACTCAGTCTAGTGACAGAATCTAAGGGTTGCCTTTCATTGGCCATTGTCCACTCCACTGCTTTGTTTCTTTATATTGTACAAATGAGTAAGCTCATCAGGAATTTATGTTTATCTTTAAGACTTATTTTCATTAATGGTAACCCTTTAGTTCCACCATGCAAGCTGTAGCAATATTTTATCTTTTCTTATAGCTAAATACTAATCTATTGTGAAAGTATAAGACAATTCTTTTTTCTTTTACCTGCTCAGGGTTCACTCCTGACTCTATGTTCAAGGATCACTTCTGGCTGTGCTTTGGATATCATAGTAGTATTTGGAATCAAAATTGAATGAGTCCTTAAGGTAAACACCTTAACCACTGTAATATATCTCTGTTCCCAGAAGTGTAACAGAATATTTATTGATCTTCTCATCTGTTTTGGGGCACTTGGTTATTTCCAGATAATAGTTACTGTAAATGACACTGTAAAGGCTATACGTATGCATATATCCCTTAGTGTTTTTATTCAAATGAGTAAAAATCATTTACTATACTATAATTTTATTTTCGATTTTTTTGTAGACTCCATCATTTTTTCTACAGAGGCCCAGCTAGCTTACATTTGACAATAAATAAGTGTTTCCTCTTCAGTGGCCATTTAAATACAGGCCATTCACATTGGTGTGAGGTGATATCATTATCATTTTTATTTGCATTTTCTGATAATCAGTGATAAACAACACATTTTCATATCACTGATGGTGACCTATAAGTTTTTTTTGAACAATTGTTTGTCTCCTTCCCAATTTTTGATTTTGAAAATATCTTGGATATTAATCCTTTGTCAGATGCGTGGTGTAAAAATATTTCCTTCTAGTCAGCGGAGTGCCTTTTTATTTTATCCATTATTTATTTCACATTGCAGAAAGTTTTGTGTGTTTTTATGTCCCATTTTTTAATGTTTGCTTTACTTTTCCCTCTTTTCTCCATGTCTCCATTATTATTGAATCACTATAAGATACACAGTTACAAAGTTGTTCTTGATTAAGTTTCAATCATACTATGTCACAACACCCATCCCTTCACCAGTGGACTTTTCCCACCATCCATGTCCCCCAACCTATGGTAGGCACTTTTGTTTTATCTTTTCATCTCTCTCTCCATCTCTCTCTTTCTTTTTCTCTCTCTCTTCCATTTTTCCTTTTTTGGTACTGTGGTTTGCTATAGAATTACTGAAAGGGATTCACACATATCACTTTACCTCCTTTTAGTATCCATTCTTGTCCATAGTGATCATTTCCAGCTATCATTGTCATAGTGGTCCCTTCTCTGTCCTACTGCCCTCCTTCATCCCTTGTGGCAAGCTTCCTGCTATAGATCAATCCTCCTGGCTTTTTTTGCTGATAGAGTTGAACCATTGGAGATACCTATGAAGTGACTATCATGGGAGAGTTCTGCATGTTTACCTCCAAGTATTTTATGATTTTCTGTGCAGCATCAGGGTCTTTAATCCATCTTGACCAACTTTTGTATATGATGTGAGCTAGCAATACAGTTTAAGTTTTTTGTGTGTGTGCATATGACTAGGTTTCCCAACACTATTTGTTAATTTGAGTTCGGGGTTTTGGAACCACACTCTGCTCTGCTCAAGGGTTGTTTCTGGTTCTGTGCTCGAGTGACTCTTGGAAAGGTTCAGGGAATGTATGTGGTATTGGGACTCAAACCTGGGTTATTTTGAATGCAAGGCATGCAAGGCATACACCCTACCTCCTATACTATGCCCCTAGCTCCTCAAACACCATTTGATGGAGAGGCTTTCCTTCCTCAGCTTTATGCTCTTGGTTTCTTTGTTGAACTGTCCAGATGTCTGAGAATTTGCTTTTGGACTCTACTCTATTTCATTATATGAGAATTTACTTTTATTCCTGAACAACTCTATTTCGATTACTACTGCATAGTTCAAAGTCAGAGACTGTAATGCCCCTCATCTGTTTTTGCCTTTAGAGAATTGTTTTAGCTACAGTGTTATGGTTCCACAAAAGTTTTAGTATTTGTTCTGTATCCTTAAATAATGTCATTGAAACTTCACTAGGGATTTCACTGAATCTGCATATTGCTTCAGGTAGGATGCTCATTTTAACAATGTTTATTTTTCTAGGCCATTAAAATGGAATATTTTGTCATTTACTTCTCTCATGTACTTCTGTTAACATTGATTTGTGCTTTTTAAAAAATTTATTGAATCACCGTGAGATAGTTACAAGCTTTCATGTTTGGGTTACAATCTCACAATGATCAAACACCCATCCCTCCACCAGTGCAAATTCCTCATGACCAATATCCCGGGTATACCCCCTTTTTCCCACCCTCCCCCTGCCTCTAAGGCAGACAATATTCCTAATACTCTCTCTCTACTTTTGGGCATTATAGCTTGCAACACAGACACTGAGAAGTCATCATGTTTGGTCCATTATCTACTTTCGGCATGCATCTCCCATCCCAACTGGTTCCTCCAGCCATCATTTTCTTAGTAATTCCTCCTCTATTCCATCTGCCTTCTCCCCTCCGCTCATGAAGCAGTTTTCCAGCTATGGGGAAATCCCCCTGGTCCTTGTATCTACCGTCCTTGGGTGTCAGCCTCATGTGATGCTACTCTACACTCCACAAATGAGTGCAGTCCCTCTATGTCTGTCCCTCTCTTTCTGACTCATTTCACTTAGCATGATACTCTCTATGTTTATCCATTTATAAGCAAATTTCATGACTTTATTTCTCCTAACAGCTGCATAGCATTCCATTGTGTAGATGTACCAAAGTTTCTTTAACCAGTCATCTGTTTTAGGGCACTCAGGTTGTTTCCATATTTTGGCTATTGTGAACAGTGCTGCAATTAATATATAGGTAGATTTGTACATTTTGATATAAATTGTTCACACTTCCAATCCCTTATGTTGGTTCCTATGTTCATTCCTAGGTACATGATCTTGGTGACTCGATTTTAAATGAAATTGTTTTTATAATTTCTTCCTCTTGTACATCATTGTTGGTATATAAAAATGCAATAAATTCTTATTTATTTACTTGGGTATTCTATGTATAATATCACATTATATAAAATTGTGGCCGTTTGATCTCTCTTTTGATTTGAACCTCTTTTGTTTCTCTTACTTGCCTAATTTCTGTGGCTAGGACTCCCAATGTTATTTTGAGTAATAATAGTGAGAGTGGACATTTTTCTCTTGTGCCAGATACTTTCATATTTTTTTGCTGTTGAATATGATGTTGGCTGTAATTTTTTAAGTGTATAGACTGAACTATATTGAAATAAACTTATAGTATTCCTATTCTGTTGAGAGTTTTTAAATCTTTTTTTACTTAATTTATTATTATTATTTAATAGTGAATCACCGTGAGGTACAGTTACATACTTACAAACTTTCGTGTTTGCGTTTCAGTCATACAATGATTGAGTACCCATTCCTCCACCAGTGCCCATTCTCCACCACCAATGATCCCAGTATCGCTCCCACCACCACCACCCCATCCCCCCCACCCCGCCTCTCTGTATCAGGGCATTCCATCTTGTTCTCTCTTTCCTTTTGGGTGTTGTGGTTTGCAATAGAGGCATTGAGTGGCCATTGTGTTCAATCTATAGTCTACATTTTCCACACATCTCCCAATCTGAGTGGGTCCTCCAAACACCGTTTACTTGGTGATCCCTGCTTCCAAGCCATGGGGCAAACCTCCTGGTCTTATTTCTACTATTCTTAGGTGTTAGTCTCCCATTCTGTTACTTTATATTCCACAGATGAGTGCAATCTTTCTATGTCTATCTCTCTCTTTCTGACTCATTTCACTGACATTATACTTTCCATGTTGAGAGTTTTTAAATCTTTAACGGGTATTCAGTCTTGATGGAAGCTTTCTCTTCATTTATTGTCATGATCATATTTTTACTTTTATTTTTAGTTATGTATAAAATTAATTGATTAATTGAGCTGCATATATCGAACCATCTTTGCATCTCTGGAATGGATCCCACTTGATCATAGTGTACTGTAAGTTTAAAATATTGATTAATTCTATTCACTAAGATTTTATTGAGTATTTTCACATCTATGTTTCATCAGGTATCTATAATTTTGTTTGTTTTTTAGTAATATCTCTGTATGATATGTTGTTTTCATGGTTTTTTTGATCAGCATTAAGAATTCCTCTTTTGCAACCGCTGTTGGAGAGGATGTGGAGAGAAAGGGACCCTTCTACCCTGCTGGTGGGAATGCCCACTGGTCAAGCCCCTTTGGAAAACAATATTGACACTTCTCAAAAAATTAGAAATTGAGCTTCCATTTGATCCAGTAATACCACTTCTGGGAATATATCCTGGAGAGGCAAAAAAGTACAGTTGAAATGACATCTGCACTTATATGTTATCGCGGCACTGTTTACAATAACCAGAATCTGGAAAACACCCGAGTGCCCAAGAACAGATGACTGGTTAAAGAAACTTTGGTACATCTATGCAATGGAATACTATGCAGCTGTTAGAAATAATGTAGTAATGAACTTTGCATATAAGTGGATCAACATGTTAAGTATCATGCTAAGTGAAATGAGCCAGAAAGAGAGGGACAGACATAGAAAGATTGCACTCATCTGTGGAATATAAAATGGCAGAGTGGGAGACTAATACCCAAGAATAGTAGTTTATAATACCAGGAGGTTGGCTCCATGGCTTAGAAGCTAGCCTCACACGCTGAGGGAAAGTCATCCCAGATAGAGAAGGGAACACCAAGTAAAATGTGATTGGAAACCCCGAACGGGGTGGGAGATGCACGCTGAAAGTAGACTAGAGACTGAACATGATGGCCACTCAATACCCCTATTGCAAACCACAACACCCAAAAGGAGAGAGAGTGAACAAATTGGAATACTCTGCCACAGAGGCAGAGCGGGGTGGAGGGGATGGGATATGGGGGTGGGAGGGATACTGGGTTCATAAGTGGTGGAGAATGAACACTGATGGAGGGATGGGCTCTCAAACATTGCATGAGGGTAAAACAAGCATGAAAATGTGTGACTCTGTAACTGTACCCTCACTGTGACTCACTAATTAAAAATCAATAAATTATAAAAAAAGAATTCCTCTTTTGGGGTTGGAACATTAGTAAATTGGTAGGGCATTTGTCTTGCAAAGCACCTGACCTGGATTCAATCCCTGACACCTCATATAGTCCCCTGAACACAACCAGGAGTGATCCCTGAGTGCAGAGCAAGGAGTAAGCGCTGAGCATTGCCAGGTGTGACCCAAATAGGAAAAAAAATGAAGAATTACTGCTTCTTTAACTTTACTGAAGAGCTTGAGGATAGGTAATAAGTCCTCTGGGTGGTTTAGAAGAGCTCTAGACCCAGTGTTTTTTGAGGTTAGGGGAACACTTTTGAATACTGTTTCAATTTTCAAATAATAATTGGTTTGTTTCGGTTTTCTATTTATTTCTGATTCAATCTTGTGAGGTTGTATTGTTCTAAAACCAGGGGCTTGAAGAGATGATATGGTGGTTAAAAGCAATATGTTGGCCAATTCAAATACCTTGGTAACAAGACAGATACACTTGGTACTAGTAGAAATTGAGCATTCATTACAATGACTCTCCAGTCACTGCCCAGGCCTGTTGGGTACCACACTCACACAAGATTACTGCAGTCTCACCAAGGTCTGGCAGTTCAGGGCTGTATCCCAGGGTTCACAGTTGTGGGTACCTGACCAGTGGCATGGTGTCCTAAATTTCGATTTGTTCTTTCTTTTGTTGGCTGACTCCTAGTTTTATACCATTGTGATCATAGAAAATACTTGATATGAGCTCATTTTTGTGACTATATTGACACTGGGTTTGTGTTCCAACATGCTGTCTATTCTTAATGAGGTTTCATTTATGCTTGAGTGGAATGTGTGCTCAGATATATGAGAGTGTAATGCCTTGTGTATCATTCTGTATATATTTGATTACTTTTCACTGGTGTATGTATATATATTAATGAATGCCAAGTATTCTTGATGGACTGATCCTTTGATAATTATAAAATAACTGCCCTGTCTCTTGTTGTTTCTTACAACTTGAAGTCTATTTTAGTTGATGTTAAGATGACTGTATCTGACTTTGAAAGCTTAGTATTTGCTAGTCCTAGGATTGCTTTCCAGTCTTTGACTTTGAACTGATGTTTATCTTTAGATTTCAAATGCTTCCTGTAGAGAGCAAAAGGTTAGCATAAGTCTTCTTATCCATCCAGATATTTTATGCCTTTTGATTAGTGAGTTAAGGTCATTGATGTTTAGAGAGATTATTGAAATAAAGTAGTTTATTTTCATTGGTACATGATTTATTTGAGATCCACCTTTTGTGTGATGTTAATCTTTGATTTTCCTTTTCTTGTTTCTTCTAAGCATTTTTTCTTCTGAGGGTACCTTGAGGTTTGTGCATGAAGTTCTAAATTTATAGTGTAAGTTGAAAGCAAGTTATTCTCAAACTCATCCGAAGAGTTCCTGTTATTCTCCTCCTCCACTTCAGCACTTCAGGGTCTTGCTGCTTCTGAGTTGGATTTATTTTCCTTCTACAGAAGTTTATTTGGTATTTCCTATAATACCAGTTAGTTGTGATGAACTCATTTAAGAGTCGTCTGTAAAAGCTCTTTGCCACTCTTTAAATTCTGAAAGCTTACTTAGATGGGTCTTCTTGGTTTGAGGTCTTTCTCATTTAGAAATTTGAATATATCATGACCTTTCTTTCTGATTTGCAGAGTTTCTGCTGAAAATTTCATTTTTAACATAAACTCTCCTGTGTATGTGACTCTGACTTTCTCTTGTCGCTTTTAGGATTTTCTTTACCTGTATTTTTGCCATTTTAATTATAATGTGTCTTGGTATTTGCTGTTTAACTTTATTTTGTTAAGAACTCTTTGAGTTGGGGGCCGGAGCGATAGCACAGCGGGTAGGGCGTTTGCCTTGCATGCGGCCGACCCGGGTTCGATCCCCGGCATCCCATATGGTCCCCCAAGCACTGCCAGGAGTAATTCCTGAGTGAAAAGCCAGGAGTAACCCCTGAGCATCACTGGGTGTGACCCAAAAAGCAAAAAAAAAAGAACTCTTTGAGTTTCCTGGGTGTGGGTCTGGTAATCTGTTTATTAACCAGTTTAGAGACATCTTATTATTTCAAAATAAGATATCTTCCCCTATTCTCCATCTGATGAGGTATTCTTCTGATGAGGATGTTGCTCCTCTTGATGCTGTACCATAAGTCTCTTACATTGCATTCATTAAATCTTTTTTCTTTTTGCTGCTCTTCTTGGATACTTTTCATTATTCACGTTTACTCACTTGGAGACCTTTGTTTATTCTATACAGCCTCTCTATTGTGTTTTTAAGTTCAACTATTATGTTCATTAAGTCTATGAGTTGCTTAGACATGTCTCATGACTTTTGCATTATTTTTGAAGGGGATAAGCCAGTGTATGACTGGGTAAGCCAGTCATACACTGGTTTATTCAGAGATTGTCTCTGGCTCTGTGCTTCTGTACTTCTCCTGGTAGAGCTTGGGGGACCATATGGGGTATTGGGGATTGAACCAGGTTGGCATGGTGAGAAGAGCTTTAACTGCTATACTGCAGGTCTAGTCTCATTTTCTAATTTAAAAAATTTTTATTATTTGATGTTTAGGTACCTTTATTTTTTATTATTTTCATTATTTAGTTTTAATTGAATCACAGTGATATACACATTTACAAAGTTTTTCATGATTGGATTTCAGTCATATAATGTTCCAACACTCGTCCCTTCACCAGTTCCTTCACACATCCCTTTTCCCACCACCAATGGTCCAGGTTTCCCTCCTATCACCCACCCTAATGTCATTCTTTTAAACCTCTATTATTTTTTCATTTTTGTTTTTGTTTTGCTGTTGTTGGGTTTGAGGCCATACCAGTGGTACTCAGGGCTTACTCTTGGCTCTGTACTCAGGGTTCATGCTTGGCAAGTTCCAGGGGCCATACTGCATGCTGGGGATTGAACCTGGGTTGGTAATGTGAAAGATAAGAATCTAGCTGCTATACTTTTTCTCCAGCCCCCTTGGATCTTTATTATTCTATAAATTTCAGTGAGCATCACTGCTTTTGTAATTTTGAAGACCTCTTCAAACCATTCAGTAAGCTCTGTTATGTTAGAATTTTTTCCTGAGTTTTGTCTTGATCTCTCAGTTGGGGTGAATTCCTGTTTCTTCATTATGTTTGATGTATAATCCTCTCTATATGCCTCTGGATTTAGTTTGTTGCTATTTTGGTGATATTTTTGTATTTATATTCATAAACAGCATTGTCTATAGTTTTTTCTTATGATGTCTTTGGTTTTGTTTCAGTACCAGAGTAATGCTGGGCATGAAACATTTTTTTTTTTAGGTTTTTAAATTTCTTTTTTTTTTGAATGACTGTGTGCTACACTTACAAAGCTTTCATGTTTGAGTTTCAGTCATATAATGATCGAACACCTATCCCTCTACCATTGTGCATTTTCTACCATCAATGCCCCCAGTATCCCTCCCTCCCCCTGCCCCATCCCACACCTCTCCTTCCCTCTATGGCAGACAATTTCCCTCAGTCTCTCTCTACTTGTGAGTATTATGGTTTGCAGTACAAATAATGATAGGCCATAATGATTAGTCCTTTATCTACTTTCAGCACACATCTCCCATCCCAAGTGATGCCTCCAACCATCATTGACTTAGTGATCCCTTTTCTATACCAGTGGCCTTCTCCCACAGCTCCAAACATGGAGATAGGCTTCCAACTGTGGAGCAATCTTTTTGGCCCTTGTCTCTACCATCTTTAGGTATTAGTTTCATATTATGTTATTTTATATTACACAAATGAGTGCAGTCATTCTATGTCTGTCCCTCTCTTTCTGACTCATTTCACTTAGCATGCTACTCTCCATGAAAATTTAAAAAAGTTTTTATTTAATTTTGTAGTGAATAAGGTCTTCTAGACCACATATTATGTAGTCAAATTTCCCACCTTGGGGGAAATCATAGGGGTCAACATACCCAAAGTGATATGGATACACCTAGGCCTGAGAAATCTCTATCTGTGATCATGGTATCACACCTCCCAGATAAGTGCCAGTAAAATTGAATTTTGCAAAACTTTTATGTATGCCAGGAATTTCTCAACAAACAGATGCAATTGTCTATATGTAAACATCACATATATTTATATTTATCCTATTATTTTAATATAGGGATATATTCTATATTATTTAATATAGAATCTCACACGGCAGAGCCTGGCAAGCTACCTGTAGCATATTAGATATGCCCAAAACTGTAACAATAATGGGCCTCATTCCCCTGACCCTGAACGCGACAGGGATGAATGGATACATTACTGGCACCCCCTCAAGCAAATCGATGAGCAATGGGATGACAGTGATAGTGATACAGTGATATCAATATAGATAATATAAATTAATATTCAGATAGCGTTTCTGAATATGAATATATTATCTATATAATCATAAAACTGTAATAAGAAATTGACTTACATAATTATGGACACAGAAGGGTTCTGTGACCAGTCATCTGCAAGCCAAAAGCCTGGGAAAGTCAGTGGTAGCACTATAGCACTGTTGTCCCGTTGTTCACCCATTTACTCGAGCGGGCACCAGTAACGTCTCCATTGTAAGACTTGTTACTGTTTTTGGCATATCAAATATTCCACAGGTAGCTTGCCGGGCTCTGACATGCAGGCAGCATATCTCGGTAGCTTGCCAGGCTCTCCAAGAGGGGTGAAGGAATGGAACCCAGGTCGACTGCGTGCAAGGCAAACACCCTACCCGCTGTGCTATCGCTCCGCTCTAACAAATCAGTGGTATTGTCATTCAATCTGAGTTCAAAGGCTACGGACTAAGAAAGCAATGATGTAGATTCCAGCCTGGATCTATAAGCCTGAGAAATAGGAGCACAGCCATAAGAGAAGACAAATACTCTATATAAAGTAATAAAGTGGGGAGGGCCAAATTTTTTATTTCTTCACCTTTTTATTCTACTTAAGCATCAGCATGTTCGATGATATCATCCACATTGTGAAGGACAAACTGCTTTACTGAATTTACAGATTTAAATGCTCATAACATTCAGAAACACTTTGACAGACACACCAAAAATAATGCTTTCTCAATTATCTGAACATTGTGATCAAGGCAAGTTGACACATAAAATTCACCATCAAAAGTTCCAGTCTCATTTTGCTTCCTCCAGCAACTTTCAAACTGTTTTTACCATGATCGTGGAGCATGGGCTTCCAAAACTACAGTACAGCTGGGAAGAAGTTAGAGGTAGAAATGACGTAAGCTAAAAGCCACAATTGTTGCTATCTTTATTCAGAGTCAGGTGTTTTTCTTGAACACAAACTCCCTGGTATTCCAAATGTTTGATTTTCAGAATTACAAGAAATTTAATTCCTCTTTTGTTTGTTTACTTTTGTTTCTTGAGCCTTGAGCATGGCTGTGGCTAGGAGAAGAGACCCACCAAAGCCACTCTCCACACTAATTCCTTTTTTTTGTTTGTTTACTTTTGGGTTTTGAGCCTTGAGCATGACTGTGGCTGGGAGAAGAGACCCACCAAAGCCATTATCCACACTAATTACTTTTTTTGTTTGTTTACTTTTGGGTCTTGAGCCTTGAGCATGGCTGTGGCTGGGAGAAGAGACCCACCAAAGCCACTCTCCACACGCTTGGATGAGCCTCACGCAAGAAGGAACCTGCAGAGGAACCCAGGTGTGCAAGACCAGGAACTGAGATCTTCAAGCCTGCTTGGACTGAAACTGGGCCTCCTCCACCCAGATCCCCCATTTTCCATTAGGTTGGCAGTCACACCACCCACAAACAGCCCCAGGTGCCATTTAATCCCATCAAGGCCAAGATCCAGAAACTATTTTAAAAAAAACTCACAGAAGCTCGACCTCTTATTGTCTAGTTCTCACTTTCGGAGAACCTGTCAAGCTACTAAGAGTGTCCTGCCCACATAACAGAGCCTGGCAAGCTCCCCGTGGTGTATTCAATATGCCAAAAATAGTAAGAAAGATGGATCTCATTCCCCTGACCCAGAAAGAGCCTCCAATGCAGCACCATTGTGAAGGATGAGTAAAGAGAAGCTGCTAAAATCTCAGGGCTAAGACAAATGGAGATGTTACTGGTACCCGCTCAAGCAAATCAATGAACAACCAGATGACAGTGATACAGTGATTTTTTGGTCACACTCAGCAGTACTCAGGGCTTTCTCTTGTCTCTTGTCCTTAGGGATCACTCCTGATGGGGCTTTGGGGACCATATGTGGTGCCAGGGATTGAACTTAGTTGTGTGTAAGGCAAGTGCAAAGCCACTATATTATCATTCTGGTCCCTAGAAAGTCAATTCTTAAAGAATTTTTACTAGTCCTTTCATTCCTTCATTAATACAATACTATTTGGTGGTTCTTATTCTGCTATTATTACAAATGCCCTTTGATACATGATTTAACATTAATATTTTTTCTTTGCTTTTGTATAGTGTGTTACTAATGTTTTCCAAACTAAATGGTAATGGCAGCTTTTTAAAAATAGTGTATTTCTGTAGACTTCCAAAGTGTCTGACAAAGAAGTTCCTTAATCAACATTTTTGGAATTGAGATTAAGCTCATTGCTTCTTTATATTTCTATGCTGGACAGGTTGTTTTCAGGAAATAAAGCCAGCTGTTATCCACAGAAAAATTCCCTATTTGGTGGGGTATTCACAGTAAAATTTGAAATACACCACATGTGACGATGAGAAAAAAAATTGCATTCTCAGCTGCAAAGGAAGACAGCATCTGAAATTCATATTCTTCTCTGCTGAATTTTTAAAACAAACATTTGAATTGGAAGTAATTTTCTGTTTTATTTTTTAAGACATTTATTAAGTCTTTTGAAGAATGACTTAAAATATGAAGTTGCAAACATGTTATTATAAATTAAAAAATGGGCCTAATGAAAGCCTTATCATGACCATATAGGTAAAAAAATTAAAAACATTCAAAAGTGTATTGAGAAAAAAGTCTCTGATAAAAACATTATTAGGGGCTGGAGAGATAGCACATTGTGTAGGGTCCTTGCCTTGCACCCAGCAGTAATGTGGATTACATGTAATGTGGAATACATTCTAGGCACTCCACATAGTCCCTTGAATACTGCCAGAAGTGATCCCTGAGCACAGAGCCAGGAGTAAACTCTGAGCACAGCTGGGTATGGTAAACACACACACACACACATATAAAAATCCCACACATTGCCCAAAGAGCCATCTTCATGTAAAATTTTTTAAAAATACTATAAAAACAAGGGTGGAAGAAAAACCACTGGGTTGGAGATTTAGTTTAGCAGGTGAAGCACTGCAACCAACCTGGGTTAGATGTCAGAACTGCATAAGGTTCTCTGAGGTGCACCAGGAGTGATTCCTGTGCACAAAGCAAGGAGTAAGCCCTGAGCACTCAGTTCTGGCTCTAAAAAATAAGTAAATAAAAGCCCCACACTGCATACATAATGCAGAGTATTGTGGTTATTTGAACAAAAAGAAAGCAGCCTTCAGATATACTCTTTTGTTCCTTTCTTCTTGGAATTTCACATTCATTGCTTTTTAAATTATTTTTGACTTTTTCTTTCTGGGGCCACACCAAGCTGTTCTCAGGCATAACTCCCAGCTCTGAACTCAGAGATCACTCACGGCTGGACTTGGGAGACAAATCTGGGTCAGCCATGTACAAAGCAAGCTCTCAACTCACTTTACTCTCTCTCTCTTCAGCTCCTCATTTCTTCTATTTTTAAAAAAATTAAAAATTTTATTGAATCACCTTGAGATACTTACAAGCTTTTATGTTTGGGTTACAATCTCATGATGATCCAACACCCATCCCTCCACCAGTGCACATTCCCCACCACCAATATCCCCGGTAAACCCCCCTTTCCCACCCTCCCCCTGCCTCCATGGCAGAGAATATTCCCCATACTCTCTCTCTACTTTTGGGCATTCTGGCTTGCAACACAGACACTGAGAGGTCATCATGTTTGGTCCATTATCTATTTTCGGCATGCACTCCCATCCCAACTGGTTCCTCCAGCCATCATTTTCTTAATGATCCCTTCTCTATTCCATCTGCCTTCTCCCCTCCACTCATGAAGCAGTCTTCTAGCTATGGGGCAATTACCCTGGCCTTTGTATCTACCATCCTTGGGTTTCAGCTTCATGTGATGCTACCCTACACTCCACAAATGAGTGCAGTCCCTCTATGTCTGTCCCTCTCTTTCTGACTCATTTCACTTAGCATGATACTCTCTATGTTTATCCATTTATAAGCAAATTTCATGACTTCATCTCTCCTAACAGCTGCATAGTATTCCATTATGTAGATGTACCAAAGTTTCTTTAACCAGTCATCTGTTTTAGGGCACTCAGGTTGTTTCCATATTTTGGCTATTGTGAACAGGGCTACAATAAATATATAGGTACAGATGTCATTTCTACTGTGCTCTTTTGCATCCTTGGGATATATTCCCAGAAGTAGTATTGTGGGGTCATATGGAAGCTCAATTTCTTGTTTTTGAAGGATTGTCCATATTGTTTTCCATAAAGGCTGAACCAGTTGGCATTCCCACCAACAGTGAAGGAGCGTCCCTTTTTCCCCACATCCATGCCAGCACTGGTTGCTTTTGTTCTTTTGAATGTGTGCCAGTCTCTGTGGTGTGAGATGATATCTCATTGTTGTTTTGATTTGCATCTCCCTGATGACTAGTCATGTGGAGCATTTTTTATGTGCCTTTTCACCATTTGTATTACTTTTTTGAGGAAACATCTGTTCATTTTTTCTCCCTATTTTTGATGGGGTTGGAGGTTTTTTTCTTATACAATTCTACAAGGATCTTGTATATCCTGGACATTAATCCCTTATCAGATGGGTATTGGGTAAATATTCTTTCCCATTCTGTGGGTTCTTTCTGTATTTTGGTCACTGCTTCTTTTGAAGAGCAGAAGCTTCTTAGTTTGATGTAGTCCCATTTGTTTATGTTTGCTTCCACTTGCATCCTCATTTCTTCTTATTGAACAACTTAACCTGGTGATGGTAATGAGGTGAGTCCACTTTTACTCAGCCCTGCTCAAGCTGGGAACAACAGAATTCTTAGGGATCCAGGAGCTGCTTTCATTTCTTTGCCTGTTTGTGGTTTAGGATTTGGGGGAGCATCTGTATTTATGGCAGTACTGACACTACGGTGGGAGCTAACCTTATGTCTAATTGCCTTGATTTCCTTGTCTTCCTCATTGCCTTTTAAGGGCTTGTAAGGCTCTCTGGTGAAAAGGGTCCCCAATGGAATTGAAGTCTATGACCTCCATAAGTATATATTCTGGCTTCCTGATCTACCTTGTTCTCCTGTGCATCCTCCATCACTTCTGTGCTGGAAGGTTGAAATACTGTGGTCGATACCTTTCATCTGCAGTCAGGCAGACACTTTTGGGTCTGGCCTTCAGGAGCATTTATGATCCTGCATTCTTCCCTGACTCTTCTTCTTCTGGTCATTTTGCTGGTAATTATGTGGAGGACCCCTGCATTGTGTATAGCCTCTATAATGATTATGATCCACTGCATAGTTTCTGCCTTGCACCAGAATTCAACCAGGGCATGGAGCATTTGGAGCATTTTTGCCTCTGTTCCTTTTTTCTCCAACACCATACTTCACAGTTATTCCATTCCGTATACTGCAAAGATACTCTCTGAGGTTATTTGTTTATTTATTAATTGATTTTTGCACTCCAAAGCAGTACTAACTGGGCAGAGCCATTCTCCGTGACTCCCTGGTGGTTTAGAGGTAGGACGTAAGGATGCTATGCTGCTTGGACCCTGTGGGAACAGCAACACACTGGGGGTTGGATGCAGACTTCAGGGTTGCACCCTGCTATGCTCCACATGTATGTGCCATGGGTGTACAACTATGGTAGGCCTCATGCAATAGATGCAACTTAACCCGTGTACCTTCTCTCTGGTGGCAGTTTAATGTATAAAGACATTTTTCTGGTGTCATTCCTGTTGTTGAATCAATATTCTTTACTCTCATTGAAACTTTCTAGTCCCCCAAATCTTGGTTGTGATGATTTTCTCTTTCACACTACCAGGCCACAGGGATCACTTCTTCCCTCTGTACTGGTGTGGAAGAAAGGGGGAGAGGCACTGTGGTTTCTGCATCTTGGCCTTGTGGTCTTCGCATTGTGTTTTCTGGGTGATGTTGTGGTGATGCAACTGACTTTGCAGCGGAAGCTGTGTCCACTTTCTGCTCCCCTTGCCTTTAGGACTGATTCTGAGAAAAGTTTAGCCTCTCAAGAAGAAGTAAAACTTGTCTAGATAGTTCTCATACTCTAAAAAGTTGTCATTTCTTTCCACATAACTTACTCTAATGTCACTCTAATCTTACAGGAGCTTAGTACAATAATCAAAACTTAAAAATTAACATTGGTACAATACTATTAGCTAAATTACATAATTTAATCTCCTCAACCAATTTATAACATTTACTAGGCATCAAGAACCAAAACAGGGAACAAACAAAGGACTGAGAATACTGCCTTAAATTGTGCAGAACCAAAGAGTGAGAGAGCATGTGAGAGAGGCCGATATTCAACAAGGAGAACTTAGTTCCTCTTCCTAACTGGTCAGAGTGGGGATGCTTTTCTGTCATAGGTCTGTTGAGGTTACTTTGTTGTTTGGTGGGGGAAGCATGCGTTTGTGTGTGAGGGACAGTAGAGCGCTTTATTTTTGCATAAAGATTTCATGTTAATATTGGCCTTATCTTTCCCTGTACCCTGAAGTTATCCGCAAGGTAATACACAACAAAATTAACTCATTTTCCATCCTCACAATCCTCTCTCCATCTTAAATGTGGTAATATTAAGACTGTATTCATATAAAAACACCATATAGGTTGAAAGATATGCTTTACCTGCCTGCATGATGTAATAAATTTTTAGAAATTAAGCAGATATTGAGGATTAGGAAAACGGGTTTCTTTCAAACACCTCCTTAGCTGAGTGTTTAAGTGAGACTTTCTAAATTTGTGATGATATAAATTCAGTGTAATACTTGTTCATATACATGTACATGTTTATATATACACAACGTAGTTTAAAGTCAATAGAAATATTAAAATTATCTTGTCATAAGTTGACTAAAAGTAAAATGTACTCAAATTCTGTTGCTTTATTATGTATTATACATCATCAACTTCTCTTCTAAAAGCATGCATATAAGTGGATCAACATGGAAAGTATCATGTTGAGTGAAATGAGTCAGAAAGAGAGAAACAGATATAGAAAGATCACACTAATCTGTGGAATATAAAGTAACAGAATGGGAGACTAACACTCAAGAGTAGTAGAGATAAGAACCAGGAGATGTGCCCCACAGCTTGGAAACTGGCCTCACATGCTGGGGGAAAAGGCAGCTGAGATAGAGAAGGGAACACCTAGTAGAGAATGTTGGGAGGACCCACTCGGGTTGAAAGATGCGTGCCAAAAGTAGACTATAGATCGAACATGATGGTCACTCAATACCTCTATTGCAAACTACAACACCCAAAAGGAGAGAGAACAAAAAGGAATGCACTGCTGCAGAGGCAGAGTGGGGTGGTGGGCGTTGGTGTGGGGGTGATTGGAGGGATACATTGATGGAGGAGAATGGGCACTGGTAGAGGGATGTAAACGATCACTGTATGACTGAAATGCAAACATGAAAGTTCATAAGTTTGTAACTGTACCTCATGGTGATTCACTAATATAAAATGAAAAAAATAAAATAATAAAAGTATAATTTATGGATGATTTCATGGAAATATTAAATGAGGGAAGCCAGAGTATCACTTTATCACTGTCATCCAGCTGATCATTGATTTGCTCAAGCGGACCCAGCAACGTCTCCATTCATCCTAGCCCTGAGATTTTAGCAGCCTCTCTTTACCTGTCCTTCCCAATAGGTCGTATTAGAGGTTCTTCAGGGTCAGGGGAATGAGACCCATCATTGTTACCATGTTTGGCATATAAATATGCCACGTGGAGCTTGCCAGGCTCTACCCCGTGCAGGCAGTAAACTCTCAGTAGCTTGCCAGGTCCTCCAGAAGGGAGAACTAAGCTATCAGATGTTGTGCAGCTACACTGTGGCCAGGCACTTCCGGGAGCTTAGTTTTATAGTCTCTGGATGTTGGCCGTTGATGGGATTACATGGCGCTGGGGGCAGTTTCTGGGTGTGAGTGCATAGCTACTGGAAAATTGGGACTCTGGGTGGAAGAGGCACAGTCCTGATCCGAGGAGCCTTGGAGATCTCAGCCCCAGGTCCCGCACACCTGGGTTCCTCTGCCAGTTCCTTCCTGCATGAGGCTCATCCGAATGTGAAGAAGAACGAGAAGCCAGAGTATGACAGTGAATGTTTTAAATGTATCTTATAGTCTTCAAGCCTAGTATTAAAAGGTTAAAATTAATTGTTATAAAGTAGAATATAAGGCCCTAAAACCACCAGGTTAAAAGTTAGTAGAATATGTTACACAAAAATAAAAGCTTCCTACTAAAATTTCTATAAACAAAATCAAAGGCAAAGAAAATCCTGAGATATTTGTAAAACTGCACTGCACTGTCATCCCGTTGTTCATTGATTTGCTCGAGCAGTCACCAGTAATGTCTCCATTGTGAGACTTGTTGTTACTGTTTTTGGCATATTGAATATGCCATGGGTAGCTTGCCAGGCTCTGCCATGGGGGCGGGATACTCTTGGTAGCTTGCTGTGCTCTCTGCGAGGGACAGAGGAATCGAACCCGGGCTGACTGCGTGCAAGGCAAAACATCCTACCCACTGTGCTATCACTCTAGTCCTATTTTAAAACCTATTACAAAAATTGATGTTCTTAATATATAAAGAACATTTACAAATTAATAAGAAAAATAAATATTTTAATAAGTAAATGATTAGAAGGAAAGAGTAACAAATATAAATGGACAAAGCGTATATCAAATTGTTTAATATCATAAACATGTCTAGTAGATTGTAATGTAAATATTTGATAGAAGGTTTGATTACCATGGCATCCATTTCAAAGACATTCATCTTGAATAAGCACAATACCAGCTGTAGAGTCTGAAAACCTAGGTGAGCTAGACATTAACTATTTGTTTTTACCTCCTTGTGCTTTAGGTTCTTATCTTATATTTTAATTCAGAAATAAGAAGTGAACCCATTAAAGCTCAGGAACCTCGCTTTTGACTCCAGTAAAGACAGAACTCTAGGTCCTTGAGTTCCCTCATCTTCACCCCCCCCAAATTTGATGTGTGACACAGAGAATATGGTGTATCCCTCAGTTTCTGTGAGTAACACATCTTCTTTTACAGAGTTCTGATCGTTGATGCTGAAGGGCACTTTGCAGTCATAAGAACTGCAATGTCTAGTTTAGCCACAACACTGGGTGCAGTAGAGAATGTTTTTGGGGCTTACCATCAATAGTATAAATCCATGTGTGTGCCCCAAGAATTCCTAGCCAATAACATCACAATGGCAAAGGGAATTTGGTCAGTTTTTCTTTAATTTTTTACAATTTTTATTAGCACCATGATTTATAAAGCTACTGATAGCTGAGTTTTAGGCATACAGGGGGTGCGGGAAGATAGGGCCACATACATTGGTGCTCAGGTCTTGTCCTGGCTCTGTACTCAAGGATAATTCCTGGTGGTGCTCAGTGAACCATATGTGATGCTGTAGATTCTAACCATGGTCAAAAACACATGCAAGGCAAAAACCTTACTTCATGTACTACCTCTTACCCTGAGGGATGCAATTTGTAATATATATAAAAATATGTATGTGAGTCTTCTTTAAAACTTAGAAAGATAAAAAGTGATGATGAAATTCAGAATTCTTAGAGTGTAAAATTTTTTTTTACTGTGAAGGAAGCATACAGTAGCACAAGCAAATATGTGAAATTTATCTAAATATTTTAGAAAGTATATTTTGTGGTTTTATTTCTAGGAATTTGACCTGTGGAGCAATATAGATATGACCTAACAGAATTTACTATAATGTGCACATCAATTTGAGTATAGAAAATTATAAATATAGGAAATTTAGTAATAGCCAAACTATTAGATATTTAGTTAATAGATTCTATTATATGCATATGATGGCATATTCTGAAACCAATAAAATTTACTGTAGTGGACACCATTATGTGTCTTCAGGTCTTCTTCAGGATGGGAGGACATATTCTTCCAGCCTTTAGTTACTGCTCTCAATTACAACTTTCTCAGCTAGAGTGACCTAATTTAACATTACACTCCACTCCAATCTAAGGTCATTATTTGCTTTCAGTAACCAGTTAATTATGAGTTATAAAGATTCAGCTTTCTTGTTAAATTTTCTGGAATATCATCTTGAAATATTATTATAGATTTAGAACTTCCTGTGTGGTCCATTTAATAGGCCTTGGGACTACTCTGTGGCCTAATCTCTCTGTCGAATCTTGCCTCCCTTTCTTTCTTTCTCTCACAGGAGGCACTCCCCAGTACATATTTTTTGCCTGACTTGGAATTTGGGTTCTGGGAAATTCAATCTATTATAATTATGATGAAACATTTATTAAAATAGATACTTCTAATATATTGCTAAGAAAGCAAGATGGCCATTTCTAGCAATAGGACAACTAAATTAATGGGAATGCCTTTTCATTCAAGTTTCTATAAATCCAAAATGAAATATAGAAATATTCCTTTCGTTGCATAGTTGAGCTCCCAAGAAATAAAGAGAGATTTGCAGTTGCCATAAATAGAGACTGAAAAGGTGAGTTGTTGTCTTTTGTTGTTTGGTTTTGAGGGGAAGAATCACACTTGACAGCGCTCAGAATTTACTCCTTGCTCTGTGCTCAGGGATCACTCCTCATGAGAATCAGAGGATTATATTTGGTGCTGGAGATCAAAATTGGGTCTGATGCATACAAAGTTATCTGCCTCCCCTGCTGCGCCCCACTTTCTATTTTTTAATGAGTTATATTCTTAAGAGCAGAAGCTGTAGTTGTCCTGGGAAGGGAGTTTCAACTTTTAGGAATATTAAGAACAAGACATTAGATGAGGTCTCTGGTCTTGAGTCACATCATAAATGTCCTTTTATCCTCACAATCTACTTAATTTAAAAAAAGTTTTACATCATGCAGGAAAGGAGACTATATCTTTTAACCTAGGTGACGTTCTTATATTTGGAAAATATTGCATATTGAGCGTTAGGGAAAAAAAACAAGGAAGCTTTTCTATCTAAGCCTTAAGTGGAAGTAAATGTTCCACTGACAATTACAGCACATGGAATTTACATGAGTTTTAATTTACCTATATGATGAGGGGAACTTTGGCCTGATGTTCTTGGGCAGAAGCAAAAATAAATCTCCTTTGAAGGGTTACTCCCTTCAACAAAGAACACAAGAGATTCGTACAGTAATTACCAACAAGACCAGAATTCTTGGAATTTTTGAGCTGGGGGATAAATTTGCGAAAGTTGTCCAATATTAGGAACAAAGAAAGTTGAAAACATATCAGACGCTAAAAGAGTAATGGTTGGACATGAAATATCAAACTAAACTGAGAAGATATAGAAAAAAATGAGATGGTAAAAAGCACCATTCAAGGAGATAATGCCTACAAATTTTCCAGGATTGATGAAAGATTTAACAAGTACACATGCCAGTAAAAAATAATTAAATCTATATCCAGACATATCAGTTAAACAGAAGAACACCCTGCAAAAAGCAAAGTAAATTAAAAATTACCAGAGATTGAAAAAGTAGATTACTTTCAAAGAAATAATGGTGAGATAAAATTCAGGTTGTATTGTGTGTTTTTGGGTCCCCAAGGTATATTCCCAGAAGTGGTATTACTGGGTCAAATGGGAGCTTAATGTCTATTATTTAGAAAAATGTTCATATAGTTTTCCAAAAAGGTTGAACCAGTAGGCATTCCCACCAACAATGAAATAGAGTTTCTTTCTCCCCGCATCCATGCCAGCACTGGTTGTTCTTGTTCTTTTGGAAGTATGCCTGTCTCTGTGGTGTGAGATGATATCACATTGTTGTTTTTATTTTCATCTACCTGGTGATTAGTGATGTAGAACATTTTTCATATGCCTTTTGGGCATTTGTATTTCTTCTATGAGGAAGTTTCTGTCCATTTCTTCTCCCCATTTTTGATGAAGTTGGATGTATTTTTCTTGTAAAGTTCTACAGTGCCTTATATATTTCAGATATTAACCCCTTATCAGATGGGTATTGGGTAAATAATTTTTCTCATTCCGTGGATTGTTTTTGTATCTTTTTCACAGGTTCTTTTGAGGTGTAGACACTTCTTAATTTAATGTAGTCCCGTTTGTTTATCTATAGCCAGAATCTGTAAACAACTGAGTACCCGAGAACAGACAACTGAAGAAAGAGATTATAGTACATCACTATAGTTGAATACTACACAGTGAACAGGAAAAAATGAAATCATGAAATTTGCTTATGAATGGATGGACATGGGGACATGGAGAGTGAAATCAGTCAGAGTGAGAGAGACAGAGATAGAATGATTACACTCATTTGTGGGATACTTAAAAAACATAGTATGAGACTAATATCCAAGGATAGAAGAAATAGGGACAAGGAGAACTTGTCAGCAGTTGGAAGCTTGCTACACTGGTGAAGGGACAGGTATTGAAACATTATATAACTGAAACCAAATTATGAACAACTTTGTAACTGTGTATCTTACAGTTACTCAATAACAAATCAGATTTTAAATTCTAATAACATAGACCAGATTATAGGTAAATAATATCTTCAAAGTTCTTGATGAAAATTGTTTTAATCCAGGAAAATTCAAGAGTTTAGGCAATATAAACTTTTCCGGAAAATAACTGTGACAATCAAGAATTCAAAAATTTATGGATAAAGTTTTCTAAATTTTTTTATTACTTTAAATAAATTAGTAAGGGTTTCTTTTATAAAAATAAAGAGGTGTTGACTGTAAAAATAAAAAATGATTAATAATCAGGCAATATAAAAACAAAGTTGGACAGCCATGGTTTGTTTAACACTTTGTAAATCCTTGAAAAGAGCTAAGGTTATCGAGCATTGAAGAGAGAGGGAGGCAAGGAAGGCAAACTGGGATGAGAAGTGACAATAGGACAGTGGTGGGAACTTTGTTGTGGGTGCAGGGGAAGTAACTTTGTAAAGCAAAAGCGTAAACACTATTATAACCAAGGTACTTCCACAACAGGAAAGATTCAATGAGCAGTTTTTGAATTGCTTTAAGAGAAGACAGAATTATTAAGGAACTTTTGAAAAATTTAATAATGATTTCATTTAGGCACTATGAATTATAAAGAGTTTTAAAGATTCAATGTTCCAACTCCAAACCCACCACCATTGTCTTCAATGATGACCCTTCACCATCCCTTCAGTGATGACCCCAAGTTTCCCTCCCATTCCCAATTCCACCTCCTTAGCAAACTCATTTTGAAATTTACATATTATACTTTGGGTCACTTGTTTACAATATTTTTGATGTACGTAGTTTTTGTGTACAGTTACTTCATATCTGAAAAACTGAAGTGTCCAAGATTTTTTCTATTGATTGAGATTCTGTGGTTTACAATACTGTTAATGATGGTTTCTCATGCACATAAATCCATGCCCTTTTGTTATCACCAGTCCGCCTCCTCTTTCCCTCCACCCGCCTGTCCTGTCATTATAAATACCATAGATGAATGAGAACATCTGGTATTTGTCCTTCTCCCTCTGACTTCTCTTAACATGATACCTCCAGTTCCTTCCACATTTCAGAGAAGTTCACGAGTTCATCTTTTTTTATGGCTGCATAACATGGTGTAAATTCTTTACCAGATAACGTCTTTATCTACTCTTGTCCTTGGACAATTGAGTTGTTTATATATCCTAGCTATTATACTGAGTGCTATAATGAACATAGTTGTGCTTTAATTTGAAGATCAACATTTTTGTGTGTTGGGGGTAGATTAGAAGAAGTGGAAACTCTGGGTCTTATGGGAGTTTTAATTTTAGTTGTTTGAGAAATGCCCACACTGTTTACAATAAGGACTAAAGCAGACAGCAGTGCTACCAGCAATGTTTGAGAGTTCCTTTTTTAACCATATCCCCACCAGGACTGGTTGTTTGCTGTATTCATCATATATGACAATTGCACCAGTGTGAGATGATATTTCATTCCAGAAATACTTTAGACATATTAAGAAAAAATGGAAAATATACCCTCCAAACCAGTAAGAGAAAAATAATTTTTAAAAATTGACAAATAAAAAATGACAAAAAGAACAGCCACAAGAAATGAAGAATAAAGTATAGCATAAAACAGAAAAAAAGAGTCTTATGATGAAGTAATATAACTAAGTGTAAATATATTACTGATCACAATAAATATGACTATACTAAACTTGTGAGTCTGAAGGCAGAATAAGATTTTTGTTAAAGTTCAAAATTTAGCTAAATATTGTTCATATGTCATATCTAACACATGAGGCCATGAAAAGTGATGGAAAAAGATATTGCAGCCAAATTATTATTATTGATGGAATTATATTAATATGAACAAAAACATGCTTTAACAATTAGGGACAAAGAGCATCATAGTTTATTGATAAATAAATAATCCATAATAATCTATAATTCTAAATTTTCACCTATGTTGCCTAAATATATATAAAGCAAAACTTGACACAACGTAGAAACAAAGAAATTTTTTGTCAGTGATAAATTTTAATATAACTTGATAGTAATAAAGGCAAGGGAAAATTAATAATAATCTAGAGCATTTGAGCAACACAATTATTATTTCTTAACTTTTCTATTTATTGAAGTACTATGATCTACAATACTGATAACTGACAGTTTTCCATGTACATAACTCCAGACTCATCACCAGTGTACCCAACTTTCTCTCCAAGAATACCCAATGCCCCCCCTTCAAACTCCCTCCAAACTCAGTTTTGTGTATCAGTTCTTCTGTTGTATCTACACAAGATTTAAAAGTTGAATTGGCATGTACAGAATTTTGTGTCCAATAATTGCAGAATATTAGTTCCTTTAAAATAAGTGGAGATCATTTATCACAATGCAGTAAAATTGAAATTACCAGAACAAAAGATAATAAAAAATAATTCACTTGGACATTAAAAGAAAGTAGGCTATAAAACCAATTTGTGCAGTATCTTCCTCTTTAGGGATAAATATTTGTTATGTATCACAGCAAAGCATTGAAAAGAGGCACTCCATAAAAATGGCGAGAGTGGTTATTTACTGTTTGCTAGATTACAGGTGATCTTTAATATTTTTACTTTCTTTTCCCAAAATTTCTCTGTATCATTAATGCATTGTGGCTAGAGTACATAGGTGCAGCTACTTAGAAAAAAATCAACAAATTTTATTTAGGTTAACATATAGCATAGCAATTCACCTGTGTGATTGCACTAGCTTCCTAACTGATCACCCCATTTCTATTTTTGCCACTTCTCCAAAGCATTTAAGGTTAAAAAAAAAAGACTAGGTATGTAGCTCAGCAATGAGCATTTGTGTGAGAACATGTGTGAGAAACTGAGTTGATTCCTAGGACGGCATACATATAAAGTGCTAATTTACTTAGAACAAACCTCAAATTATTTTGTTATTATTTGTTCCTAGGCTGCATGCCGTGGTGCTCAGGGCTTACTCCTGGCTCTGAATTTATGAATCACTCCTGGCAGGCTTGGAACCAAATGGGGTGCTGGATATAGAACCCAGGTCCCTGTAATGCAAGACAAACACCTCACTATACTATGGATCAGGCCCCAGAACAAACCTCAAATTCTTATCCTAGGCTACAAAGTTTAATATTGCTCCAACTACGTTTCCAAACATATCTTTAGGTACTTCCATGATACTCTCCTAGGTTCAGTGCACACCAACCACAACGGCTTTCATTTCCATAAGCTCTCCAATTTCTTTCTATAATGAATCTTAGTATTTCCTACCCCTTACATCTGAAGTCTTGTTTTTCCTCCTATCCCTCCCCCTACCCAACATAACCCCAAACCCTCTTTGTGAGCTAAGTTCTAGATAGATATTCTTTATATTTTAACTGGCACTGGCACTGTCATCCTGTTGTTGTTTATCAATTTGCTCAAGCGGGCACCAATAACATCTCCATTGTGAGACTTGTTGTTACTGTTTTTGGCATATCGAATATGGCTCTGGTAGCTTGCCAGGCTCTGCCAGGCAGGCGGGATACTCTCAGTAGCTTGCCGGGCTCTCCGAGAGGGATGGAGGAATCAAACCTGGGTTGGCCACATGCAAGGCAAACGCTCTACCTGCTGTGCTATTGCTCCAGCCCCTATATATTACTAAAGTGTTAAATCTTTGAGAAGCTCTTTTGCTTTCCCTCCCCAGACTAGACTCAGTACCTCTGATAGAAATTCTCAGGGCATACATTCTTTTTCTTCATAGCAGTGACAGTAAACTTGAAAACTATTACTTTTGTGTTTATTTGGTTATGGTTTGTTTTCCTTGCTAAACTGCTCCATCATGGCAGGGAACCCACAGGCTTTACTCACTGCATATTCTCCTACACCAAACGTAGTGCTGCCTAGAGTAAATGCTCATTGGACATTTGTTGAGTGCATAAATGAGAATATAAGTGACTGAATCCTCACAAGACTTGCTGGAGATTATGGAGCCCAAATGTGAGGCATAGTTCATGAAGGTTAATTATATGCAAATTGCAGCTTTACATTCCAGTTCTGGTAATGGTTGTGATTCATTGGGAAATGCAGACAAGGGCCAGGGAGACAGCTCAAAGGGCAAGAGAATAAACTTTACATGCACAAACCTCAGGTTCAATTCTAGAAACCATGTGGTCTTCTGAGCTGGCATAGACCTGCCTCCAGCACCGACAATATGGCTCAAAAGTCACAAAAGTTATTGACTATAGTAACACAATCGATTTCCTTTTCTTATTTTTCTACATTTTGTTTTAGTGAAGTTTCCTCTTTAAAAGAGCTATGATAAATTAGCTTAAAAACAAAACAGCACTGGTGAAGGGATTGGAGTTGGAACAATATACACCTGAAATTCAATCATAAGTGTCTTTGTAACTTGGTAATTCATGATGATTCAATGAAAAAATATAAAAAGGAAAAACCAGCAGCTGTTACTTCTGAAGCCAAAGGCAGAGAAGTAGGATGATTTGTAGATGGGTCTTAGTGATTGGATCACATTTCATGGTCTTGAGGCTCTGTTTCATTACATAATTGATATGGTACCACATAACCCAAGTACAATTCAGATTGGCCTGGATATGCTCTATCTTCTCTTCCAGGGACAACTTGTACACATTCAGTCAGCTTGAGTAATAATGGTACTAGTAATTAAGGCCACAGTATAGAGGGAAAAGTGATACATTTCCTACTGACTCATTGTTGTTTTCTAGAGAAGAAAAATATTGGTTACTGTTTAGTTCACTCCAGAGTTTACACTTTAGGGTGTAATCTTAAATTCTTAAAATACAGTCTTTTAAAAAGATGTTAAGCAAGCAGATGAGAAAACTCTTTTGATCCTGGTACATCATGGACTTAATTTCACAGACATTACTTTTCTTTTGTTAATCCCACCCTTAGTCTCTTGCCCTCACAGAAAACAGTCATGGGAGCAATTTATGTGTCAAATTCTTTATAAAAGCCTAGTGTTTTTGTACAGAAACAATCAGTTTTTCAAAAATCTGTCTTTTCCTTCTATTTAATCTTGTCACACAAACTAGATGCTTGGTAGTTATCTACATAATTAAGTCTAGCAAATATCTGCTTGTGTAGTTAGTCCCTTAATAATTCATAGAAAACCGATGACGATCTTTCAATTGTTCATACAGTTTCAAAATTTTCTCCCAGTGAATTTTCCACGGTTCTACAACTATTCATAAATAATTCTGAAGTAAACATATGCAATAAAAACAAGAAATAGGAGGCGTTGGAATAATTCATTAAAAAAATGTATGTCTTAGAGTAAAGATAGAAAATGTCAGATAAAAGAACTTGTAAATGAGAAGACTTTTCTTTATATTAATTTTAAATGTCAAGGATTTCAATAACTAGATAAACACTACCCCCAAAAGCATTGTTAACATTAGTGCGCAAAAGTAAGAAATATTTTTAACCAAACAATATCCAAGTGTTAAAAAAAATAAGGAAGCCAAATAATAGCGTGTTCATAATCTTTTTGTGTATGTACCACACCCAGTGACACTGAGGACTTATTCCTAGCTTTGTGCTCAAAGATCACTACTGGTGGTACTTGGAGAACCAGATGTGGTGCCTGGGATTGAACTGGGATAGGCTGCATGTGCATCTCAAACCATCAAGAGTTTTTCTTCACTGTCACTGTCACTGTCACTGTCATCCCATTGCTCATCAATTTGCTCGAGCAGGCACCAGTTTTCTTATTCAGGTAAAATGTGTGGTTAATTTGCTTCATCTAACTATTATTAATCTTTCATTTGAATAACAAATAGCATAAAAAGAGAATAAATAATTAAATCAAACAAATGAAAATGCAACCAAATAAACTGTTCTGTGTGCTAATAGTGGCCAATTGCTATGGATCTGTGTGTATTACAGTACATATACTACTAACATTAGCAGAAATTACTTCCTAATAAATCTTAGGAAATTTTTAAAAATTTTATTGAATCACCATGAGATAGTTACAAGCTTTCATGTTTGGGTTACAATCTCACAATGATCAAACACCCATGCCTCCACGAGTGCACATTCCCCACCACCAATATCCCGGGTATACCCCCACTTCCCCACCCTCGACTTATACCCATAATCTTAGGAAATTGAGAATATCTTAAGTCAAAAATGCATTTTATAATCCAATCTACAGAATAGCCTAGAGTTGTCTATTGTGAGTGTGAGCTAAGATTGAACCCAGAGCCTCATGCATGCATGGCAACTGCTCTACTGCATAGGTACATCCCTGGTTCTTAGCCTGGCCTATGTCAAATTTAGAACACTTATATTAGCCTCCAGTTGGACAATTTGTCTTTAGTTTCATCTCAAGAGCAATTGTATCCCTCTTACCACCAGAAGGAGACACAGATGGGAGTTTTGTAAACATGACGGGATGTGAAAACACAAAACATGATATTCAAAAAATCCCTGGCAACACAATATACTGTAGAGTATCGGTTATTTATCCTACTGTTCCTGTGACTGTAGTTCATTGCTACCCAGCACCATGGGAGAGTATCACAGTGCAAATTGCTAGCCAAAAATATGAAAATTCAAAACTTAAAGTATTTTCTATTGTAATACATATCAGTCTCTCACCATTGCAAAAAAACCCTTAAAAACAGGGACCTCCTATATAATTAATCGGATTAAGTACTTCAGATTGCGAAACATGGACCAACCATTTCATGTTCATATTCAGTTATTTAATTGACCATGTAGTAATCTAATTGGTTATCCTATAAATTCCATCCAGCTATCACTATAAAAATGGAATATCTTATTGGAGAAAACAAATTTCCCACTAAAGCAATGGAAATAACTGTAAATGGTTAGACTATCTCTAGAATTCAATTTAGGTTCTTTCTGAAGTATGTCAAAATAATAAAGAGAGGATAGGAAACATTAACCACATTTTTCTTTTTTCCAATTTATTAGTGCCTTTTATGGCTTTTCTCCTTATCTAGGCACTATTAGAAGAAATTCACAAAGTCTAACTCTCTTTTCATGGTCATGGTCACTTCAAGGGTGCCATCTTCGAGGACGTAGACTGCTTTTGCAGAATTACATTCCACAGGATGAGGAAGTGTTACCAACAGCTTCCTAAAACAGGAACAAAAACAGAACAAGATAAGAATGTAGTATTGGGGCTGGAGCGATAGCACAGCAGGTAGGGCATTTGCCTTGCATGTGGCAGACCCGGGTTCAATTCCCAGCATCCCATGTGATCCCCTCAGAACTACCAGGAGTGATTCCTGAGTGCAAAGCCATAAGTAACTCCTGAGCATCACCGGATGTGACCCAAAAAAGAAAAAAAAGAATATAGTATCAGCTTCATAAGGTGATATTAAAATGATATAACTGTTTGATAAGGCAATGCAAACTTAAAACACACCATCAAATGGAACAAAAGTATATTTAAACAGCATAAACACTGGATCAACAATATGCCTAAATAATACATAGTATACCATCTTCCACTTCCCCTTAAATTTTTCTAATTTTTTCATTTTAAGATAGTCCCTGGCTATGTTTGTGGGCATAAAAATAGAACCATTGCAACTCTAAGTTAGTTGGATAAATCTATTGCCAGTCATACTCATGTGTAGGTAGAATGTGGCTGAAAATTGAAATGCTTCTATTACAAGTCTGCTAACACAGCTTAAGGCTGTCTTTACTATAGGTGTAGTTATTGAAACTCAAACCTGAAATGATTTCAGAACCAAATCAGTAGAAATACTTATCCCTGCTTATTTCTGCTTCATTTTACTATACATTGCCAAAACTTTCTTGTGAGATATCGCTGCATTTATTTTGCAGTTGATAGCCAGTAGCTGGATGCACTCTGTGATGAAACATCTATAATTCTGTCATAGTGGTATAAATCTGAATTATGCATGGGGTCAGCACATGTTGGTATATGAATAAAATTAAATGCATGAAACACTTGGTACCTTCAAGGAGATTTGAGTATCTCTATAAAAATTGACAGAAAGGCTCTTTTATAAGGTGTAAAGTACAAATCAGTAAAGGAGTGGGCATTTTGTAGTAATATTTATTATTTCTTTATTTGGACCATGCCTGGCAGTGCTTGGAAGGGTCACTAGGGTCACTCCTGGCGAAACTTGGTCCTAAAGTCCAGTGGTGCTCAGGAGCCACCAACACCACAACCAGTAGTGCTCGGGGGCTGCTAGGACTACATCTGGCACTGCAGGGGACAGGGCCTTGTGTGATCTCTAATACTTAGGTAATCTCTATGGCTACTAGGGGTATTTACTGAATATTTGTATAAAGAACTAACATTAGAAAACGCTTGAAAATCAATCACCCTCTTTACTTATTTTTAAATAACTAAGTTCAGGAATCTGGGTTCATTAAAAGGATTTTTTCATATATCTCTGAACCCTACTGGAGACATTTTTCATCTCCATTGTTCCATTTCAGATATTTGATGTGGGAAAATGAGCTTCCTCCACCTGAAATAATAAATTTGCAATATTCTCCAAAGTAGCTGGCAATATCTGGCATCTAAAAAAAATCGGGCACAAAATGTTGAGTTCATCTTGTTAAAATTGTTTACAATCTATGTTGTATTAGAGTTAGGTTTGCTTTATCCCTTATTCTGCAAATTATAATATATTCACTTTAAAAAGAAAGCAAAGCTCCATTGCACTAAAAGACAAACTATAAATCAGCTGAAGAAGGAGTCCCAATGATAATGCGCACTTCTCTGTCCAGAGAGAAATAAATTCAAAAGAGACAGTTAGTGGCCATTGGAATGATCCATTTATCCCTGAATTTTTGTCTAGTCTATATGGTAGTATGGTTTCACATACTAAAATCCTGAACAATAGAAAAGGTGCAGAATATTTAGGAGAAGAAAAGTATTTCAGTCTACTTTAAAGTCTGATATCTAAGATTTGTATTTAAACAAGATTAAATTCTACAAACACTTATCCATGAACAGTCACTGTGTTACAGGACACTATTCTTTGTGGTCCCACAGTGTCTAGCAGAAGACTATATGTTGGCTGAGTGGTTAAATGAATGAGTAAAAAATGAACCAATGCAAAATGGTATCTGGATAACTGTATTAGATCATTACTGTAAAACAAGAATAGCCATTTAAACCAAGAATCTGTACCCTTATATTGATAATATATAAAATTTATTTCTTCAGCACTGATTAAATGTCATCTAGTGTTATTATTTAGGCATATTTTAAACAATAATGTATGAAAGAAAATACCAAAAAATGTAATCATTGAACTCCAATTTGGAGACATACGTTTAGTGTTTGATGTTGTCTGCAAGAGATTTAAAAGACAAGCTTGTTGATATGTAGTTTAAAATAATGAAACTTTTATTTTATATAGCTAATATAGCTAATATATTATTTGATATATGCATCTAAATTAAAAACAGACACGGTCTTTTTGAAGCTTCCTAATGAAAACACAACTATTTTCAAAGAAAGTGCAGAAAATAGCTGCTTACCTGCTACTGAATTGCAGCTATAAGTTCCCTTTAGAAAACTTTTAAAAGGTATCAGTAACTTTAAACATTAGTCAAAACTCTCAATCTGAATTAGAGCACAGCACAATGTGAATAAGTTTTAGTATCACTCAACCAAACATTAACTTATATTTATATTAGACAATACAGAACTTAATTTAGGACATTCTTTGAATTCCTCAATGAAACCTCATATGAAAGGAAAACCCAAGGAATTCTGGGAAATTATACAATTTCCCCATCATTGCTTCTTTTCTGTTTACTCCATGCTGGGATTGAGATGGGGAAATAAATGAAGTACTTTGAGCCAAAGAGATAGCTTAACAGGCTAGAAGCATATATTTGAATGCAAGAGGTCATAGGTTTGAGCCTAGGTTCTACATGATTCCTCAGTAAAGAGACAACATAGCCCTCAAGCATCTCCAGATATCACCCACATCCCAAAGAAACAAAAATATATTTGGTAAATTGTTTTATTTTTGGTTTTATAAAGCTAAAGTTATATTTTATTGATATTTTTAATGGAATTAATTTTCATTTAACTGATATTACTAAGTAAATTGAGTAAAAATAAATTCACTTTTTCTACCTTATAGATAAAAAACCAGAATATCCTCTTATTTTTCTTAGAACTGATAAACAATAGTGTTACAGGATACTAAAGTTCTAAATTAAAGAAATTTCTAGGTGTAGCTCTGGTGGTCACCGGAGCACCACCAGGTCAGGCATTGAACTGTCAGGAATGTCAGGACCTCAATGCCAGGTGAGAATCACTCATATGAACCCAGGTACTCAAGAACCATTTAACTGATTCACTATCATGCATTAATATCTGAGCGTATCTACTCATTAATTCATTTTCTCACTTATTCATTCATTGTTTATTTATGGAACATCAGGAACTGAAGTTAGTGCCTCACACATGCAAGTTGAGTACTCTATCATGAACTAGTTTCTGGCCAAGGGCTCCTATTTAAATAAAAAAGAAACCAAAGAAAGTAAGTGTTAATATCAACTCAAAAACAAGAGTCATGGACAAGCCTCATCCATGAGTGAATCTGCTGAAAAACCCAGGTCTGTGGGGACTTGTGACTGAAATCTCCAGGATCACACAAAGTCAGGAATGGATGACCTTCCCCCATCTCCCTGCACTTCCTGTAGCCTAGCAGTCACACTCACGAACTTCCTTTGGCGCCATATAAGCTCATTAACAGTCATGATTCAGAGACTCACAAATAAACCTCTGAGGAGCAAGAGAGCAACACACTGCAGAGATGCCTCCAGACTCCAAAGTCACCATCCAGTTAAAAATTTAATTCTAGCTGCATCACCCTATATAAAATCTTAGAATTCCTGGAGCACACTAATGTTACAGGATACCAAAGGTAGAAATTAAAGAAATTGCTGTGTGTAGCTCTGGTGGTCACCTGAGCACCACCAGGCAACATCTCATACTCTATACAAGGGTTTAATGGCTGCAGGGTGATACTCTTCATTTGTCCAACTTTCCTCACAAAGTTTTTACGTAAGAGAGAGTATATGTGTGTATAACATGCAACAAACATTTTCAATACACCTTGAACTTAATAATGATAGGAGCTGAAGGCATCATTGCTAGGTTGGCCATGGTGGTCCTTGATAGATGGGAGTGGCCCCTGGGCCTTTAAGAACTTCTTAGGAAGACAGCCTTTAAAATCAAAATATTTAACTGACTCCATGATTATTTGTATTATTTTTAAAACTTTTTTCACATAACCTGACCATCCAGTGATAAATTAGCTATTAGAATTTTGGTTTAAGCAATTGATCACAAAGCCATTTTGGTTGCTGTTTTATATCAGTGCTTTTCAAAGTGTGTAATACTGCTCCTGGGAGGTTCTAGAATAATCCAGGGGCAGCATTCATAGCCTCAGGTATGATAAGGGCACTTTATATTTGCTTAAAGCCTAGTTTCTTAAACTATTGGTCATGGCGACACATAAATAAATGTGGGGGCATTGCCACAAAAATTGCAATTGTAAATAATTTCTGGGATAAGAGATATAATTCAATGGGTGGGTGCATGCTTCACATGCAAAATATAATTCGCAATGCCTTAAGTTCCCCCAAGCACCACCTTGAACAATTCTCAAGCACTGAGTTGGATTTTTTTTTTGCTTTTTGGGTCACACCCGGCTATGCACAGGGGCTACTCCTGGCTCTACACTCAGGAATTACTCCTGGCAGTGCTCGGGGAACCATATGGGATGCTGGGAATTGAACCCAGGTCGGTCGCATGCAAGGCAAACACCCTACCCGCTGTACTATCACTCCAGCTCCCTCAATCACTGAGTTGGGAGTAACCAAAGCATAATAAATGTAAGGACTACCTCTTGGTGGTATCAGTTTACTTTGAATAATAAACATTTTCACATTTTCCCCTAAACTTGATGAAGATGATGCAGAATATCTGTAGAATTTCAATTGAATAAAAGATTAAAATAATTATTATAACACACCAATTGAGTTCTGATTTTTTTACTCACTTATCAGGAGTGCGAAGATCAAGGGTAGTTTCCTGAATATCAATGATAATATCTGAAGTGTTTGTTTCTGGCAGTTTAATTTTCACCTGGAAGTAAAAATGAGAAGACAATTCTACTGTCTAAAATAAAAGTTCATTTGGAAGTGAAAGAACATGTGGGAAATGTGTCTATGCCCTTTTCTCAGAACAATCCTAAGAAGCAAGGCTCACCATTTCTATTGTACTGGTGAAGGAACTGAGCTAAAGCGTCATTTCATGAGTGGCCTAAACACAAACATATGTAATTTGACTAAGATCTGACTCCAAAATTATACAGAAACACATTCATTACTTTTCTGTAACGTTCATTGTCTAAAAGTGCCTATGTACCTGCAGTAGTTGGGGCCATCTATGGCCTTTAGATTAGTGTGTAATTTGCAATATAAATGATTTGTTCTCTGATTGTGTGTGAATTGGTAATAACACCTTAGAGTCCTCTGACATAAGCTCCTTTACTTCATTTCTTACAGAAATGTAGGATTTCAGGGGTTGGAGAGACAGTACAGCAAGTAAGGCACTTGCCTTGCATGAGGCCAACCTGGGTCGGACCCCTGGCACCCCATATGGTCACTCAAGTACCACCATGAGTGATTCCTATATGCAGAGCCAGGAGTAACCCCTGAGCATCTCTGGGTTTGACTCAGAAACAAAAATAAGAAAAAATAAATGTAGGATTCCAGGAAAATTATTAATACAATGAAAGAGAGGTAAGGATATGGCCTCTACATAAACATATCTATTTACTTATTCAGTAAGATCTCACTTAAAAATATCTCAATGCAATACCACACAACCCAGCAATTCCATTCCTGGGTACACACACACACACATACAGGTATATTTCACTTCTATATCTATGTACCAAAAAGCACTAAAAACAGATATTCACATAAAACAATATGCTTACAGCACCATAATCCACAAGAACCAAGAGGTGCAAACAACACAAATGTATATTTGCTCATGTATAAACAAAATGTGGTATTATTCATACAATGAAATATTTAGTCACAAAAGGAATAAAGTATTCTCACATGGATAAACCTTGAAAATGGTAAGTGAAAGAATCCAGACATGAAAAAACATCTAAAAATATTGTACCTATAGGAAATATCCAGAACAGGAAAATCTATAGATAATGAAAGCACACTTGTAGTTGCCAAAGCTGGGGAGAAGAGGAGACAAAGTTGTGGTTTAACAAATATAGATTACCTTTTGGGTTGATAGAAAAAAAGGTTTACTGGAATTAGATAATGGTAATGGCTGTACAAGATTGCAGCACTGGGGCTGGAGTGATAGCACAGCGCGTAGGGCATTTGCCTTGCACGCGGCCGACCCGAGTTCGAATCCCAGCATCCCATATGGTCCCCTGAGCACCGCCAGGGATAATTTCTGAGTGCATGAGCCAGGAATGATCCCTGTGCATTGCCGGGTGTGACCCCCCCCAAAAAAAAAACCAAGATTGCAGCACTGTAGCACTGTCCCGTTATTCACAGATTAGCTCGAGCAGGCACCAGTAACGTCTCCGTTGTGAGACTTGTTGTTACTGGTTTTGGCATGTCGAATTTACTAAATCTCATTAATAAAAAATTATATAGTATGTGCATTTTTCCACAATACAAAGTCAATCTCTCCTGACTTGTTTCATCATGCATTGATAAAAATTGATTCTTTCTCACTCTCACTAAGATGATATGGTATAAGAGGTCCATAAACAGAAAAAATATCCCAAGGTTAAGGTAAATTCTTTAAAATGAGCTAAAATATTTTAAATATAGAACATCCGGCAGTGCTGGAAGAATGGCAAAGTTAAAAGTAATAAGTTTTGAGATAAATTCATGTCAAATACATACTGGCAATGAAATTCCTTGGAAGAAGTTTAAAGTAGGAGATGGTGTTTTAGAAACATAAGGTGAAATGTGTCTCTGCCTTTTCTCAGAGCGATCCTAAGGAGCAAGACTCACAAATGGAAATATTTTATTTTTTAAACTGCATAAAATGAATACTTGAAGAATGCCTTAGTTCTTATTATCTAAATATATCCTATGGTTATTATTTTCATCAAACTATTACCTCCTAATTCATATTTTCAAAATTCAAATTTTCATAATTAGAGATGCTTTAAGAGAGATAAACAGAGCATTTCTCAAAGAGATAATTATAGGTGCTCAACCTCAAGGTAACAGCATTTTATCGGACAAAGTAAGCTCTGTTTTTACTGTAATAACATTGAAACTTGAGAACAGAGTTGAGATGTTCTTTAGTTATAGAATGATTCATGCTACCTGGACAATGAAACACAAATATTTGTTACTTTAGTCTGAAATGTTTAGCTCTTTCAAAGTAAAAGTTGATTTCCCCAGGGTTAAAATGACATTTGAGGAAGGAAAAAGGTTATGACATATGAAATTTAAATACAATTTGTTGCATAGAACTTCAAAGTGGTTCTTAAAATCATTTGCAGCACTCATCAAGGGTTGATCAGAAACAATTCACTAATTATTGCTCTTGAGAAAATTAAAATTGTGCATTAAAATGGTTTTAGTGAAGGGACAGAAGGGACAATTTAAACTGAATGACGCACATTAATATTTTATAATACAAAAGGCTCAATAAGGATGCGACAGAAAAACTCCTACTGAATCACGAATCAGACTTATTTACAAATAATTCTGATGAAAACCTGGCATATAAAATGGTAACAAGCTTCTAACTTATAGCACCAAAACCCTAATTTCTCCAACATTATTGAATACAGTATTTCACTGCCCAAACAAAGTGATTGATGTCTCTCTCTTTACGTGGAATGCAAACTGGAATTTCAAATTTTGGAGTCAAACTTTGATCTAAATTCTGGTTTTGTCACTTGTTGCTTAATGGTTCAATAGTTACCTATTGTTTCATAACCAAAACCTGTCCCCAAATTTATGGCTCAAAGCAATAACAAACATCATTTCACATATATCTTATAGGTTAGGGTCTTGGGAGTGACTTAGCTAAGTAGTTCTGGTTTAAGGTGTGCCACAAGTATGTAGTCAAGATATTGGCTTTAGACTTTACTAGAGCTAGTGGTGCATCCAAGATAGCACATTTATATGACTGTTGGCAGGAGGCTTCACTTCACTTCACAGTAGTAGTGAACTACTACTTCTCTGCATTCTTAGGTTGCTGATTAAATGTCCTTGTGATACAACAGGTATATTCTCCCCAGAGTGAATGATCTAAAACAACAAGGTAGTAACAATGCTCTTTTAAAAATAAAATAGTGTCTCAGAAGTGACAATCTTTTGTTACAGCAATATTCTGTTGGTTATACAGGTAAACTCTATTCAGTGTGAGAGGGGACTCACAAAGGAAGAATCACTGTGTGAGAATCACCAAGGATCATCATGGAGAATGACTATCGTAAAATTCAACACTAACTCCATTTTTACCTCTCCCTTCTGATCTTATGCATAAAAAGAAAGGAGAAAAGTCAACTATTTAAAGGCCTGCTGTCATATTTCTTTTCTTCAGTCAAGTAGTCAAAACTACTCATATTGGAGACTGGAGGTGGGTCAGTGGAGAAAGTGTCTGCCTTGCAGGTGTGAGGCCATGAATTCAATTCCCAGTACTGCCCACATGCGTTGTGGAATCCCAGCAGCTCAATTGTTTGGGCACCCTGGCACTGAAGCAATGCCACAGAAATGTGTCAGATGTGCAATGACCAGTGAGCACTGTGCAAGCATCACAACTACAGTGTGAAAATGGTGAGCACAACAACCAGAATGTGTGGAAGGACCACAACTATAAGAATATGGCCCCTTGCAAGGACCACTGCAGTGTATGCAAACAGAACAACTTATTGAACACCGAGACTGAGCATGTGTGCAATTCTCGGTCATCACAACAACAGCAGCAGCTAAAAGGGAGGAGAGAAAAAATAATCAAAAACCCTGCTCACATTTCTCTTTCCAGGAATTCACATTGGGGATTTCTAAGAGATAAAAGTAAAGGTAGTTTCAGATTGCTTACAAATTGTTTTCATAGGTCCATCATTTATTCTTCTCTATATATTGTAACTGAACTTGTGCCCAGGACTTTGGGGGAGTCATTAATGTGGAATTGTCATTGTGAGTTGTAAATTTCCTTTTTCTTGTCTTGTTTATATGACAAATTTATATAAAATAGTTGCTGAAGAGATCATATTCCTATAATCTGTTATTAATATGGGCTCTCCAGATCCTAGATAAGTGTCTCTGATTATATTAAAAAATGTTTAAAAAAATTGAAATCAGAAAGCAAAACAGTTAGTGTTTCATAGAGGTCGTCAGATTTCTTACTGTAGTGTATCCTCCTAACTCCCAGAAAAGAAGAATAAATGGAACATATTTTATATATATCCTGGCCAGTCTACACTATTTACTGAAATTTCAGTGAAGCTTAAGATATACAGAAGTACTTGGGCTGACACTTTGGAAGATAGTTTTATTTAATTTATACTTCAAGATATTGTAAAAATATTTTTATTTGACAGAAATACAGCAACTACCCTCAATATATTTGATTCTTAGCAAAGAACTTAAGAATCTTTGAGCTCGCATTTGAAGCTTAAAATATACAGAAGGGTTTGAGCTGATGCTCTGTAAGATGTTATTATTTAATTTATGGGCTTCAGATATTGTAAAAATATTCTTGACAGAAATAATGCAACCACACTCAATATATTAGATTCTTAGCAAAGAAGTTAGAACTACTGGAGATTAAGAAACAAATTCTGATGTACAGAAAAATTGGGGGATAGGTTTGCTTTTAAATCATCTCAGCGGTTTAATTCCCCACTAACTATTGAAACGTAATTAACAAGTGAAATATTTTTCTGTTAAATATATTCTAAATATTTCAGTATTTTACAAAGGCTTTCATGAAAAATAAAAAAATAGAAAAGAAAATGAAAAAGAAAATAGTGAAAGATCTCTACTTGGAAATCACATAAATATTTGCCTCTGAAGAGTAAAAATACAGAGGTTTATGTTCTCTAAAACTAGGGCACATGAACTGAAGAGATAACACAGTGCTCAGGGCACTTGCCTTGCATGAAGACAAACCAGTTTCAGTCGCAGGCACCCCGTATATTGTCTTGGGGCCCCACTAGATATAATTTCTGAGCACAGAGCTAGGAGTAAGCTCTGAGCACCTCCAGGTATGATTCATCCCCACCCCAAATAAAATAAAACTAGGGTGAAAATTGATGTACATATACATGTGTGAATATATGTATCTTTAGATTATGTATATATCTTTAAATTAATAGATGAATGCCTATAGTGTTAGTTTGAACATTCTGGTACTATTTTATCATGCTTGTCTGATTCCTCCCCTTCCCTCTCCTCCTCTCTCCTTCCCTTACTTCCCCTTTCTTCATCTCTTCTCTCTCAGGAGCCAAAAATAAGTTTAGCTCAGGGCTGGAGTGATAGTACAGTGGTAGGGCAATTGCCTTGCCTTTGGCTTACCCAAGTTAGATCCCCTGCACCCCATATTGTCCCTCAAACTCTGACCACAGTGATCCTTGTGTGTAGTTCCAGGGATTAGCTCTGAGCTTTGCTAGGTGTGGCCTGAAAACCAAGAATAAATAAATAAGCATGGCTTGTTCTGGAGTAAGAATACTCATCTACAGGACCACTATGGGCACTATTCATTATTCAGCCTCAAACATTCACAGCCTTACTACCACTGGTTTTTTTGAGACTACAATGACCAAGTTCATCCCTCTTTTATGTCTTTATGTCTGGAAACACATGAAACCTCAGATTCCCAACAATTGCCATTTGGAGACTCATATCTCTTACTTCTCTTGTATTTACTCCTTACTTTCTCATAAAAAAAACCCTCCCATTAGTTCCCCTTTGAACTCAGAATTCACCACCAGTAATTTCATAAGACTCAGAATATTCTTGAATACCCAATTTTTTGTGGGGGGTCTTCCATTCAGTTTTAAAAAACAATAAAACAAAACTCATGTCTTCAAATTCTAGGTATATATTTTCTCCTAGAACTTCATCTTCTTTTTGAACTTAATACTCAATTGCTACAACACTAATCCATTCTTTATTTAAACCCATTCCAAAATAATAGATTGTAACTAAAAATATGGAAAATTTATCAGAAAAGATTAAAAACTAATTTTAGTTTTTTTAAAGGACTAATTATCAGAAAGGACTAAAATCTCTAAGATTACTATTCAGAGATAAACCACTGTACATTTCTACATCTTGATTAAAGCCATCACAATTCACCTAGTCACCAGAGTTAGCAATGTGACTATTATTTCTCCCATATATATCACATTTGGTCACCTACTAAATCTTATTAATATACCTACAAAATGTCTACTGAAGTCATTCTTTTCTCTCCATCCCCACTGAAAGAGTTCAGGCTCTACTCTTACTATCAACAGGTGCAACTATCAACTGGTTTTCCTTCTACTAGTTGCCAAATTCATGCTTACCATCTACCATTATCTAAACCAAATTCTCTTCCATAATTGATTAGATGTATATTTCAGAACACTAAAGTTTTGTATTTCAGAATCATGTTACTTGTGCATTTCAAAACACTAGAGTTGTGTATTTAAGAACTCATCTAACCATTTAACTCCTGTGCTTTAAAATGGTTAACAACTCTAGTGCCCACCAGATAAGGTCCAGATGTACTGGTGTCTGTCTGTTTATGCTATCATAATGAAATAGTATAGTCTATATATCTGAGAATACCACTCATGCCAGTCAAGTCAGTTTTTCATGATATCTGTTTCCCTGGCTTATAAACAGCTACATTCCCACATGACAGCGAGTATAAGCAGAGCATATTTTCTCCTTATACAAAGGTATGAGTAGTATTGTGAGCTCGTCAACTCCCATGAACTCATCTATTCCCATAATCTCTCAAAGGCCATATTTCCAAAGATCATCATATTGAGAGTTAAGTACTTAAGATACTACTTAGTGGAGAAGAGGGTGCACAATTAAATCCATACTACACGGTGTGGAATCCAAGTGTATCTAAAATTCACTCTAATCTTCCTATTTTGTTGTATTTTGTACTGGTTCCATGCCAATGTATTTTGGGATTCAAAAATCAAAAGGTTTCAAACACATACTTTGAGTTCTCCAGCACATACTCAAACAAAATACTTTTATAGCACTATGCTTTTTCCTTTGATGGTAACTTTGCTTATGAAGATTTTTCTCTGTAACAAACCATGAAGTCCTTCAAATGGACATATCAAATGTCATTTGTATTGTTGAAGTCTGGGCTTCTGCTTCTTTGCATCCACACTGCTTTGCACATTCTTCTCTACCAATTTCCTGGATTCAAATTACAGTTCTGCTAGTTCTATAATGTATGACTTTTAACTCATTACCAAACTTCTTTGTGCTTCAGTAACCTCATTTTAAAGATGGGGATGGCATTTATTTTATGCATTTTATGTTAGGTATTAATGAATAACCATGTACAAAGTTCTTAGAAAAATGCCTGGCAGATAGTAAGCTTTATTTAGATTGTTTTCTACCATTATTCTTATATCAGGTAATGTGAGGTAAATCAGGATAAAAACTTATTTATAGACTATAAATTTAAGGAAATAGTTCCTTTGTTGCCCTCTCAATCTTGTGCTATGCTCAGAGACCACATAGACAAGGCTCAGCTGCAGCTGCTCCAAGTTTTGGCAGAACATTCTGATCCTCTGAGGATATAGGAAGATAATCTTGTAAGGACTGCCTCAAGGATGTTTCTTATCTGTTTTCTACCCTGTGGGAGGCTACCACCCAGCAGTTTCTCAGCCCACTCTTTGAGTCAGTAAGGCATAGGAATTTCTATCACCCCTCCTCTGAGTATAGACACAGGTTGCAAAACAGCCTTAGTTGCAAGTTGATAGGCGCTTTAGCAACACGGTATCTCACTGTTCATGTTTCCTGTCCGCTGGCCCCTTTAATTCAACATCTTCCTGTAAGCAGAGGATCACAGGGAGCCAACACTAGGCTGAACTTACTTATGCTTTCTGTATAAGTAATATCTACGTCGATTTGTGATCCTTGTTTCCTTATTAGATAAATCTATGAAAGACTGCTATTGGACTGCATGATGCCTTAAAGTCAACTCCTTGAGAGGAGAACCCTATTTTGTTCAACACTATGTAATGAGCAGTTGGCATATAGTAAATGCTCAGTGAGCATTGAATTAAGGAATTATAAATGATTTATAATGTATAAATTCTTGCAGAGCATGGTAAGCTATCCATGACATATTTAATATGTCAAAAACAGTGACAATAACGTGCTCTTTGTGTTTCTGGAGAGAGCAGACGCCATTGGGCTTCACTAGCACCCGATAGGAACAAATGAAGACATTACTGGCACCCGCTTGAGCAAATAAATGAACGAGATTACAGTGATATAGTGAATGTACAAGATAATAAATATGTATCCAATAAATTATATTCAGGTATATATATCAAATCTATTATAATGGAAGACTTGTGGCAAGGGAGAATACAGAAGATAAAAGGGAAAGTAAAGTAAAATAAAGTAAGAGAGAAGCATCCTGTTTAGAAGGTTTTGAAAAAATCGAAGTTTCTGTTCTAAGAAAAAGATCCTCAAATCCTCCTACTATTCTTTCATTAATTTAATGAATATTCTATATCGTGATTAAACCATTTTTGGTAGTATTGAGATTTGAACCCAGGGCCTCATACATGAAAGGCAAGTACTTTACTGCTCAGCTAATTAAATCCCAGTCCCTGAGCATTTGCTATCATATCTTGAAAACATAATCTTTTCTTCCAACTGGAATATAAAGAAGAGACATCAAAGACTCATATTTCAAACTATGTTTCAAGATACCCCAATTCTTCCACTAAAAGGTATCTCTTGAACGATAGAATTATATTATCTAACAGCCTTTTGTTGGTTATTTATTTGCTGTTTGGCAGCCTCACCCAGCAGTGTTCAGAGGCCTGAATACTTGAGAATCACTCTCAATGGTGCTCAGAAAGACCATGTGATGACAGTGATCAAACCTGGGCCTCCTGCATGGAAAGCATATTCTCACTCTGTTGATCTATCCCTACAGGCCAGTAGTGTTTATTTTATCTTATATACTTAGCTTTCTCGTTGAATTCTTTTTGATGAAACATGCTGGCAATTCCAAACAGCAAAAATAACAACAAAAAGAGTAAACAACAACCATCACTACCTCAAAAGTTAATGTGCAGTATGATCACTATAGTTAATAATATGACTGGAGATTCTTTTAAATACAGCAGATTCACGGTGAGCTCACCACAAACACATATATGGTATCTATGTATAACTAGATTATATGGGTTTGACTGTGGTAGTAATTTCATTTGTATATGTTAAATTATCATTTATACATGTTAGATCTATACAATTTTAATTAAAAGACAAAATGTTTAATCATTGACTGGGAAAAGAAGAAGCTTAAGTAACTACAAAGTCTCGCCTTCTCCAGACGGAGTCCTGGCTACACTGAGCTTCTACTAACATGGCTCCGGTATGTGGGACTGGGACTATTTCTCCAAACCGCTCAGCTGCTTATGCGGCCTCGCAAATTTATCTGATATACAAAAAGCCACTCAGGAACGGCTCCCCCACCCCTGAGTGGCCATTATCCCAGAGGCACAGAAACAAATCTCGGAACACAGTGGCTTCTGGCAGATATACTCATGGACTGTGAACTAAGCTACGGCCCCATGCAGCCCCGGGAGGGGGAAGGGTTTTTGTCCCTTGTCCTTTTCCCCTTTCTGGCAGCATGACGACCACCACCTTTCAGAGACAATTGGACAGAGAGGTAGGAGCTTGTAGTGATGGGACGCACGGAGAATCTAGCGATAGGGGGGGGCAGTGCAAAACCGGCCCTGCTCCCTGCCCAAATGAGACTCTGAGTGGCCACCCACGAACAGCTCCACCGCTCCTGAACAGCCATGATTCTAGAGGCACACAAACCAATCTCGGAATGCAGCGGCTGCTGGTAGAAATACCTCTGGGCTTAATTACTAAAATACCAGAATCCCAAAACTGGGCAGCCACTTTCGCGACCGTGCAACATCATATGCTCTTTGTTATCAACAATAGAAAACATATGATCTAATGATGCCGTTTTGACAGGCCTGATTGTTGGAGGGGATACTCCAAATAATAGTAGTAGGTTTCTGTCAAAAATTGATGTAACCAAAGTAAAGAGAGAGTAAAGTGAAAATCATCTGCCACACAGGCGGGGGGGAGTGGAAGGGAGGTATGCTGGGGTTCTTGGTGGTGGAACATGTGCACTGGTGAAGGGGTGGGTATTTGATCATTGTATGACTGAGACTTAATCCTGAAAAAAAACCCTGTAACTGTTCTCATGGTGATTCAATAAAAGAAGAGAGAGAGAGAAAGAAGAGTAACTATAAACTCAGGAATATTAAAGGGTAACAAGAGGATAGGCAGAATTTGAATAATAGGGTTCTTTCGTTGGGATTAGAAAAAAGAATGGAAGATTTGCTAAATACATACATAGTCCTAACAGTATTTTCTTTAGGACAATGACTTTGATATAACACTCATAAATTTTGGTAACTTATTTGGAATCTGGAAAAGGGTGAACCTTGCAAAATTTTAAATATTGCATCAGTCCTTGAACTTAAACAATCTCCTATGATTTTCCTCAGTTTAGGCAAAGATCTCAAAATTTCCAGGTTGGACTGTTAAATCTGACTATATATAGGATGCAGGAACATATTTAGCCAGTTCTAAGGTAAAATTTTGCCCACATTTCAATGTTTCTGAATTTGAATGTGTCACATAACCATTGTATATAATTGAACACAGGATGCAACAACATATTTAGCCAGTTCTAAGGTGTAATTTTGCCCACATTTTAATGTTTCTGAATTGGAATGCATCACATAATTGTTGTATATAATTGGACACAGTACTATGCTTATCTTTCTGTTGTTATTAAATAAATGGAAAATTACAATTTGATGATTTCTTATATTTGAAGACATGTCATAGTATCTCAAGGAAGTTTATAAATTTGAGCAAGAAATACTTAGCATAGCTTGAGTCTTTTTTCTGCTTTTTAAAATTTTTTCTTTTTTTAATTTATTTTTTAAATTAGTGAGTCACAGTGAGGGTACAGTTACAGATTCACACGTTTTTGCTCTTGTTATTCCCTCATACAATGTTTGAGAGCCCATCCCTCCACCAGTGTGCATTCTCCACCACCAATGAACCCAGTATCCCTCCCACCCCCCAGTCCCATCCCCTCACCCCACCCCGCTTCTGTGGTGGGGCATTCCAATTTGATATCTCTCTTTCCTTTTGGGTGTTGTGGTTTGAAATAGGGGTATTGAGTGGTCATCCTGTTCAGTCTCTAGTCTACTTTCAGCATGCATCTCCATTCCCGCGCAGGATCTCCAATCACATATTACTTGTTGTTCCCCTCTCTATCTGGGATGACTTTCCGCATGTGAGGCCAGCTTCCAAGCTATGGAGCCAACCTCTTGTTATTATATACTACCATTCTTAGATATTAGTCTCGTACTCTGTTGTTCTATATTCCACAAATGAGTGCAATCTTTCTATGTATGTCCCTCTCTTTCTGGCTCATTTCACTTAGCTTGATACTTTCCATGTTGATCCACTTATATACAAAGTTGATGACTTCATCCTTTCTAACTGCTGCACAGTATTCCATTATATAGATGTACCAAAGTTTCTTTAACCAGTCGTCTGTCCTCAGGCACTCGGGTTTTTTTTCCAGATTCTGGCTATTGTAAATAGTGCCGCGATGAACATATAAGTGCAGATGTCATTTCGACTATACTTTTTTTGTTTCTCCAGGGTATATTCCCAGAAGTGGTATTGCTGGATCAAATGGAAGCTCAACTTCTCTACCCCTTTTGAGCATTGTGGTTTGCAATATTAATACTGAAAGGTTATCAAGAATATCCCTTACCTACTTTTAACCCTCAGATCTTGTCCAATGTGATAATTCCTAGCCATTATTGTTATAGTGGTCTCTTCTCTATATTACCTACCCTCAGCCTCCCACGCACTTGTGGTTCGTTTTCCAACCATTGGCCAGTCTTCCTAAACCTTGTTTTACCTGGCCATGGATATTATTCTTCTACACTCTCTCTGTATATTATACACCATAAATGAATGCAGTCATTCTGTATCTGACCCTTTCCTTCAGACCCATTTCACCCAGCATGATATCCATTTATATTACACCCAGCATGTCCATCCATTTATAGGCAAATTTCATGACTTCATTTTTCCTGATGGTTGCATAGGATATCATTGTGTAGTTGTGTCATAGTTTCTTTATCAATTCATCTGTTCTTGGGCACTCAGGTTGTTTCCAGTAGAATGTCCTTCTTGATATGTTGTCCACTGTAGAAATACTAAATACTTCAACAATGTTTATCCCTTTCTCTCTTATACCAGCATGATGTAGACTTCTAATCGTGTTTTTTCCATACTGAGTTACAAAGATTGATTAGATGTCCACCTCCCTACTATAAAATCCTTTACAATAGTTGTTTTCACTTTTATATTGACCTTTATTTTCCTAGCACATAGGACAACACCTGCTATGCAGTAGCATTTATCAGGGATTTAAATATTGAATATAAGGCAAAGAAAAAGAAAGGAACTAAAAGGTACACAAACGGTGAAGCATTCTAGCACCAAAAAATGTTTCATTTGCTGTTGCAATTCAGTGGTATCCATGCCTCATCCAAAACCTCAACTTCTGTCAGCTTATAACTGTCAATACAGAGCTTTCTAATGACAAAATGAGAACATTTATGTTAGTTCTGTCTCCTCAATCAATTATAAATTAATTAGAGGGCGGGATAAAATATTTTGTATTTCAGTTCTAGGTACACTGTATACTGCTACCCCAAAGCATGATTTAGCTTCCTAAAATCAATAGTAATTTGCATATGAGAATTAAAAGGACTCAATACTTGATTTAGGACCTAGAATTTCTCCAGAGTTTAGAGCAACCTTCATAATAGATATCAAAAAACATAATTTTAAAGCACTTTGAGATAAACTTGAATATTGCTGGTGAGATCCTGGGAACTAATTGCTTCAAGAACACTTGAAACTTTATTTATTTATTTATTTATTTTAGAATTAGAATGTTTTTAAATTTTGAACACTTGAAACTTTAACTCATTAGGATTTGAAAGGTCTCCTGAGGTTCTTAAAGTCACTATTCCCATTATATTACTTGATGTAGTTGAATGTCTCTGATTTTGGTAATGATAGAAAGCCCAAAGTTCATGAAAAATATTCCATTTATCATTTTCTTAAGGAAAAATACCAAACAACTCTTATGGGCACCTCAGTACTTTATATTGCCAGTGTTTCCTAAAATGGTTGATACCACCTACTGGGGGGCGGGTCACTGGACTAACCCACCGGCACAGATAGAAATTTGGGTGCAATTGGAGAGCACTGAGTTATATTTTTCTGAAAAGGGCACAGTAGGTTGTTGGATAACATTGGTCAATCCTTTCCTCTCCACAGCTTAGGTTTACTGATTAACACCCTTCCCAAAGCTCACACTCTGGCGGGACTCCAATTCATCTTTAACTTCTCCTTTGTGAAATGAGCGATTTCCCCAGTTAATCGCTCATTTCTCCTAATCAGAACCTGTGACTTGTAAATCCAGATTCTTCAGAGATCTCTGGATTTTGTACTTGTAAGTGAAATATTTCTCTTTCCTTTATGTTCTTTGCAGTTAACTTTACAGCAACGGTTCTTTTTGTATAGACACAGGAAGACGGTTGATGCTATGCTCTTGTTACTTGAGAGTTAATTGACTCTGAAAAATATTTATTCCTGGTCATCTGTAATATTTACTCGACTTACGCTTCAGTTGCCCTTAGTTCCTAGCACCCCCAAAGCAGGGTCCTGACAAAAGGACTTTGGTGAACCAGGGCAAGCTGTAAACTATCCTGGCATAGAAATGGGACTGGCCAAGCACCATAAAGCTTATAATAACTTAAGAGCATGTTTGTGGACCAACTCTGTCATGACCCAAAGAGAAGTGACTGGACAAGGACCCTGCTGGGATTAGGAAATACTAATCTTGTTTGAGGACTGTAGTCTGGGATATATAGAAAGATATCTCCAGGAGAGCCACCCTACAAGCTTACTATATCTCTTACTGTGTCCATATAAAATGACTAGAAATATTATTAAGAAGTAAATTTAAGATGATTGTTTAAATGGATATGGACAAAGGAACGGAGAAATACACCCTCAGAAGAAATTCCACCACTGAGCAGATCTCCTAGAAGAATGAGATCTTTGTTTTAGAAGAGCTTCTCTGGAAGGAAGAGCTTTACAAATGTTGATTGTGCTATCTCACTCGTGTGTAATTTCTAACCCCAACCCTTGGCGATTTGGCTTTATAACTAATGCTGTGAGACGGGCATGGGAGAAACTGGAATATGAGGCAGAGTGAGGCTTGTATGAAGACAGTAGGATATGGGAATGAGTGGCAGGAGAAAACTACAATGGAGCGTCCAGTGAGACTGGAATCGGTGCGCAGGGAAAATGGAATAAGCGGTGGGACCAAGATTGGAATAAATAGCGACTGAGCACCAATCAGTCTGGCCTCTGTTCCCTTCATGTGTCTTGTGGCAGCTGCAGGACAGGGTTGGGAAGTGACTCAGAGACACCAAACACATGCGGTGAGCCCACACACATTTTGTGAACACACAGAAGGACAAATAAGTTGGGGAACCTCTGCAGAGGGAGATCAGAGATTCATATACTCTGATGATAAAAAAATTAATTCTTAAGACAAAAATTTCTTGTGCGTGTTGTTCAAGTATACATAATATTCTGCTTTTGGTTAGGCCCAGACTTTTGAACAATATTATTAAAAGATTCAAATAAGTATACATACGTAGCATCACCAAACTGCTGGTATTAATATTATTATATAGAAACAATTATTTCAGCATTGTTATAAATGCTGTAATATTTTCCACATAAGGGAGTCAAGTAACATTTTAGATGTGTTTTTGGAGCTCTCATTTAGAAATTCAGATAATAGCATGTATAAAAAAATGCTTTTTATAAAGTACCTCAATTCAATGGAGCCATTAAAAATACATATATAAGATATTAAGTAAGATATGAGATTGAGACATTAGGGAAGGAAATATTCCATTCTGTCACATCAGCTCATCAGAATCAATAAAAAGGTATCCATGGGAAAGAACAGAATGAAAGAAATAACTTATTGTAATTGGATTGGGAAGCTTTTTATTCATTTTTTAACTTATTTTAGTACTGTGATTTGCAATGTTCTCCATTATGGCTTGATGTGTACATAATCCTAACTCCACCCCATCATCAGTGTACTCACCTTGGATTTGGAAGTTTTCATATGACTAGGCATGAACTTTTTATGCCAATCAAGTCTACTATGTTTATTTATAAATTTTATTCACGTGTAAAGTTAGATTACTTTGTCTATGGTTATCAATTATATTTAATTAACTTATTTAAATTGAACCACTGTGAGATACACAAAGTTGTTCATGATTGGATTTCAGTCATAAATGTTCCAACATCCATCCCTCCACCAGTGTATGTATACCACCACTAGTGTCCCTAGATTTCCTCCTGCACCTCTTCCCATCTGACTCTAGAGAAGGCAATTTTCTCTTCTATCTTTCTATTTCATTAAAAATTATATATATTTTTTATTTTCATAAAAATAGTTCACAATGGTTCATTACAGATAATATTCAAACACCAATCCTACCACCGAGCACCTTCCCACCACAATAAGAGGGAAGTGTGTGAAAGTTGTTGTATTTCATTCTGGAGCCATTTAAGCCCAAATATAAGAGAATACAAGGAAGTATGTTAAAACCAAACAAATGTCTGCTACTTTTGATAAGTGAGTGAGATAGAGTGTAAGAGGTCCTGTACTTAGCCCCAGGAAATTCTGCATCGTTCTGTTCCGGAAGCTTTAGTTTATAGTCTCTGGGTCTTGTCCGTTGATGAGATTACATGGCATGGCAGTGGTGGGGGGGCAGTTTGTGGGTGTGACTGCCAAACTACTGGAAAACTGGGGAGCTGGGGGGAGGAGGCCCAGTCCCGGTCCGAGCAGGCTTGGAGATCTGAGTCATGGATTCCCACATACCAGGGTTTTTCTGCCAGTCTGCTCTTGAGTGAGGTTCATCCCGTTCTTTCTCTTTCTATACCTTTCTCACACTCTCTCTTTCCTTTTGGATATTATGGTTTGCATAGATATTGAAAGGTTATAATGTATATCCCTTCACCTACTTTCAGCACTCAGTTCTTGTCCAGAGTGATCATTCCATTTATTATTGTCTTGTCATAGTGGTTCCTTCTCTATCTTAACAGCCCTCCACTCCCCACACACTTGTGGCAAGCTCCCAACCGTGGAGCAGTTCTGGCTCCTTTTTTCTGTCCTTGGATATTAGTCTCATACTATTTTTTAATCAATTTTAAACTGTTATCCCACTATCTTCCTAGTATCTGAATTGTAGCAATCATACTTATTTTTAACTGGGGCCAATCCCAGCAGTAGTCAGAGGGTAGGATCCTGTGGTGCTGGGGCTACATCAGGGCCTCATGACCTCTACCACTTGGGCTATTTTTTCAGTCCAGCAACCATCACTTTAAAATAATTTAAAACCTAGCCTATATCACTTAAATGTATATAACAGTCAGTTTAGCTCTCATAATCATATAGGATACAGGGAAGGGGGCATTAGCTTACCACAAGATCTTCACAACAGGCTGTTGATGAATCCTTCCTGGTCAATCCAAGGAACACATCTTCAGTTCCCACCTGTTGCTTAAATAGAATCTCATACCTGAAAAAAAAATTACTGATACAGACTCCGAAATGAAAGAGCTAGTTCCTGTCACAGAGTAGAAAGCTAAAAACTTCTGAGGACATAATATTCCAAAACTAAAAGAAACAAAGCATTTGTAGTTTCTCCGTCATGTAGCAGAACATAAAGGAAGTGACGCCTTAGAAATTTAGTCAAAAGGAATTTTTATATTTACTATGGTTTTGTTTCTAAATAAAAAATGAATTGCTAGAACTTCTAATAAGATTACGAATAGAAAGGTAAAAAATAATTTCCTTCCCTGGAGCACAAAGAAGAATATTGGGGCTAAATGCATGGTTTGATAAATGAAAAGAAACACCCCTCTCAAGTTCAAACTACAGAATAAAGATAGAAAATCCACATTTATCTTTAACTCTGTGATCTTAGTTAAATCACAAACTCATGGGATCTCTGTTCAATGTTTGTACAATTTATGGGACAGGGTGATTTTGAACTAAAGGAGCTCTATGGTTTTTATCCAGTTCCAGAATTCTACACTATAAACACTGGCATTACATTTACACTATACTACACTATTGTGTTCAGAATCTAGTCCTGTGGAATTCTTAGTTCAAAGAAGGATTTTCTTTTGCATGTGGTTGTCCAGTTGTGCCAGCACCATTTGTTAAAGAGGCTTTCCTTGCTCCACTTCACATCTCTTGCTCCCTTATCGAAGATTAGATACATTTGGGGTTGTGTGTAGGGATATTCCACCCTATTCCATTGATCTGCGGGTCTGCCTGTGTTCCAGTACCATGCTGTTTTAATTATTACCGCTTTGTAGTAAAGTTTGAGGTTGGGGAGGGTGATGCCTCCCATACTCTTTTTCCCAACTCTACAAGAAGAAAACATCCAACCCCATCAGAAAATGGGGTGAGGAAATTAACAGAAACTTTCCCAAGCAAGAGATACGAATGGCCAAAAGGCACATGAAAAAGTGTTCTACATCACTAATCATCAGGGAGATGCAGATCAAAACAACCATGAGATACCACCTCACACCATAGAGACTAGCACACATCCAAAAGAACAAAAGAAATCGCTGTTGGAGAGGATGTGGGGAGAAAGGGACCCTTCTACACTGCTGGAGGGAATGACGACTGGTTCAGCCCTTTTGGAAACCAATATGGACTCTTCTCAAAAAATTAGAAATCGAGCTCCCATTTGACCCAGCAATACCACTGCTGGGAATATATCCCAGAGGAGCAAAAAAGTATAGTCGAAATGACATCTGCACTTATATGTTCATCGCAGCACTGTTTACAGTAGCCAGAATCTGGAAAAAACCCGAGTGCCCTAGAACAGCTGGCTGGTTGAAGAAACTTTGATTCATCTATACAATGGAATACTATGCAGCTGTTAGAAAAAAGGAGGTCATGAATTTTGCATATAAGTGGATCGGCATGGAAAGTATCATGCTAAGTGAAATGAGTCAGAAAGAGAGAGACAGACATAGAAAGATTGCACTCATCTGTGGAATATAGAATAACAGAGTAGGAGACTAACACCCAAGAATAGTAGAAATAAGTACCAGGAGGCTGACTCAATGGTTTGGAGGCTGGTCTCACATTCTGGAGAGAGGGCAACTCAGAGAAGGGATCACCAAGTATAATGCGGTCGGAGGCCATGCGGGAGAAGGGTGATGTGGGCTGAATGTGGGCTAGAGACAGAACACAGTGGCCACTCAACACCTTTATTGGGAACCACAACACCTAATTAGAGAGAGAGAACAAAAGGGAATACCCTGCCACAGTGGCGGGGCGGGGTGTGGGGAGATGGGTTTGGGGAGGGTAGGAGGGATGCTGGGTTTACTGGTGGTGGAGAATGGGCACTGGTGAAGGGATGGGTTCTCGAACTTTGTATGAGGGAAACAAGAGCACAAAGATGAGTAAATCTGTAACTGTACCCTCACGGTGATTCACTAATTAAAAATAAATAAAGAAAAAAATTTAAAAAAAACAAAGAAGGATTTTCTCAGGTATTTCACCGAATGTGATTATTCACAATTTTTTTCCTTGCATTTAAATCTGTGGGTAAGGAATACAGCAGTTTATACAAGAACCCACGTATAATGTGTCTTATCATTTTTGAAGGAATTTAATAAGTAGACATTTAAGAATAATCTTTTAAAATTTAATTCTACCCAAACTAATTAACGGTAAATACCTGGAGAGAATACTAAAGGATTAGATTTAACTTCTGGCCTTTTGCAAATAGGAATGCCCAGAAATGTAAAGGGTATTTCTCTTAGTTTGAACAGAATTAACTACTAATAAGTATCTGTTTGAAAAGGGGCAGTAATAGACTATAACTTCTACCATGTATTTACCAAGGTGAAACCAGGTTAAATCAAAATAGAAAGGTTTTGTCCACCTATATGCCCATGACTCCCAAATGAATTTGCACTATCTTATGCTGTTACCCTAATCTACAGTAGCAATGCAATTCCCCAAATGCCTACTATATATACACACATATATATTATATTTATATATTTTTTCTAGATGTTCCTAGATAGTCCATCCACCAAAAATAAAACTCAGTACTTCTCTCTACAACTATGTTTCCAGTTACACAGCTGTAAAGGGAATGGTTTTACTATTTACCCAGTCTCTGTGGCTAGCAACTTAAGCTTTATCTGTTTGTTTTTTATTTTGAACTACAACTGGCAGTGAACAGGACTTACTCCTGGCTTGGTGATCAGGGATAACTCCTAGCTGTCCTCGGGGATCCTATGTGGTACCGGGAGATCAAACAAGGATGACCACATGCAAGACAAGAGCCTTACCATCTGTACTATCTCTTTAGGCCCTCAGAATTATCTTTAATGTTTCTCTTTCATTACATCTAATTAAATACCAAATATTCCTTCAAAATTCTCTAAATTAAAAATTCTCAACCTTTACACCAAAGTCAACGGTTATCATTAATTTTTATTGATTTGACCACTTATGAGTTTCTTGTTTTGAAGTGCCTGTTCACATTCTTCATCCAGTTTCTACTATACACTAGAATATTTTGAAATGCATTTGCCAAAGATAGAAAAAAATTTAAATCTTACAATGCAGTTTTTTCTTTATACCTTGACTGGAGCTATAATTCATTTAAAGCATTCATGTATATTCTGTTTACTTAACACGAAACATCAGGTTGAAAGGTGAAATTTTACTCAAATTTGGAGCTTGCCACCTATGGATAAGTTTGACGTTCATTAACCTGTATGACATATGAGTGACTTAATTCTTACCTTTCACCTAGATGTGTGCATACTGCATCAACATAACCTAAGATTTACTCTCCATTCTTAAGCTGCAGACAAAATGTTCTAAAACCCTTTAGATTTTTATGAGGTTTACAAGGTTTTTTTTTTAAACTTTGTTTATTTGGAAGCAGAATATTTTTCCAGTTAATTGTCTTCAGTCTCCCACTGCTTCTATTTTCAGTACTGACGTAGAAGATAGAAGCACAGGTTTTTTTTTTAACCCCATCAGGAAATGGGGCGATGAAATGAAGAGAAACTTTCTCAAAGAAGAAATCCGAATGGTCAAAAAGCACATGAAAAAATTCTCTTCATCACTAATCATGAGGGAGATGCAAATCAAAACAACAATGAGATATCTTCTAACATCACAGAGACTGGCACACATCCAAAAGAACAAAAGCAACCAGTATTGGCATGGATGTGGGGAGAGAGGGTCTCTCCTTCACTGCTGTGGGAATGCCGACTGACTGGTTCAGTCCTTTAGGAAAACAGTATGGACATTTCTTAAAAACTTAGAAATTGAGCTCCCATTTGATCTAGCAATACCACTTCTGTGAATATATCCCAGATATGCAAAAAAGTATAGTAGAAATGACATCCACACTTTTATGTTCATTGCAGCACTGTTTACAATAGCCAGTATCTGGAAAAAACTAGAGTGCCCGAGAACAGATGACTGGTTAAAGAAGCTTTGGTTCATCTACACAATGAAATACTATGCAGCTGTTAGAAAAGATAAAGTCATGAAATTTGCATATAAATGGATCAACATGGAGAATACCATGCTAAGTGAGATGAGTCAGAAAGAGAGGGACAGATATAGAGGACTGCACTCGTTTGTGGAATATAAAGTAACAGAATGGGAGACTAACACCTAAAGATAGTAGAGATAAGGACCAGGAGGACTGCTCCACGGCTTGGAAGCTGGCCTCACATGCTGGGGAAAAAGGCAGCTCAGATAGAGAAGGGACCATCAAGTAAAGGGTGCTTAGAAGGCCCACTTGGGATGGGAGATTCAAGCTGGAAGTAGACTATAGACTGAACATGATGGCCACTTAATATCTGCATTGCAAACCACAACACCCTAAATGAGAGAGAGAGAGAGAGAGAGAGAGAGAGAGAGAGAGAGAGAGAGAGAGAGAGAGAGAGTAAAAGGGAATACGCCTGCCACAGAAGCGGGAGAAGGGGATGGGGTGTGGGTGGTGGGAGAAATACTGGGAACATTGGTGGTGGAGAATTGGCATTGGTGGAGGGATTGATCATTGTATGACTGAAATGTAAGCACGGAAGTTTGTGAGTCTGTAACTACCTCACGGTGATTCATTAAAAAATTCTGAGTAAAGTGATAGAGAAGGGAACACCAAGTAAAATGTGATTGGAAATCCCGAGCGGGGAGGGAGATGCACGCTGAAAGTAGACTAGAGACTGTACATGATGGCCACTCAATACCCCTATTGCGAACCACGACACCCAAAAGGAGAGAGAGAGAACAAATTTGAATGCTCTGCCACAGAGGCAGAGTGGGGTGGGGGGGTGGGATAGAGGGGTGGGAGGGATACTGGGTTCATAAGTGGTGGAGAATGGACACTGGTGGAGGGATGGGCTCTCGAACATTGCATGAGGGTAAAACAAGCACGAAAATGTGTGAATCTGTAACTGTACCCTCACTGTGACTCACTAATTAAAAAATCAATAAATTATAAAAAAAATTCTGAGTAAAGCATTGCAAAGAGTTTTATAGCCAGAATTCAAAAGTTGTCAGATCACTTTAAACAGAAGCCTCTAGGAATTTATACAGTGTATCATTTCATAAATATTACCTCTTTTCAATTATTCAGTGAGTTTCTTTTAAGATATGAATTTAAAGCTTAGTGTATTTAACCATGAATTACAATTACATATGTATACAGATATTTTTAGGTTTATTTAATGTATGAATTATTTTTATTTCTTTTTAAATAACTTATTTTTTGTTCGGGGGCCACCCCTGGCAATACATGGGGGCTACTCCTGGCTCAGTGCTCTGGGATTACTCTTGGCAGTGCTTGGGGGACCGTGTGTTGTGGGTTTGAACGCAGATCTCCTGCGTAAAAAAGCATGTGCACCTCTCAGCTATTATGATTAAAGTATTATCACAAATAATATCTTATGATTTTTAAAAGGTATAAGTGATTTATTAGAGTAAGTTGCATATTTACAAAGTATTTCAAGTATGAAAGGAAAAAGCCTCAAAACAAGGCTTTTTTGCATATTTACAACTCATTTCAAAATGAAAGGAGAAGCCTCAAACTGGCTTCAATTCTGTATTCAAAAGGTTTTAAACACAACCCTGAAATAACTAGTAAATAATTGCAGCTAATAATTGATAATTGGATGGAGAAATCTTTTTGACTGAAATTGTAGAACACAGTAATTAAAATCAGATCTTTGACACATAAAACACATAAACATAGTATCATAATTTAGTTTGTATGAATGCTTGCAAATGGATGGGGTGCATTTTGTTCCCCATGGTTAATTTCACAGTATACAACAAACATTAAATATGAAATATGACTATATATATTTTATGGTACGGGAGGGGTCTCGCACTTGCAAGGTAAATGCTCTATTGCTGAGCTATATCCACTGTGCTTAACTATAAATTTTCAATGGACATAGCTATATTTAAAATTTTTGTTATGTAATAACTAAAATGAAGGTACAATGTTTTATTATTTCTTTCTTCTCTAGAAGAAAAATAAATATTAATTCTACATGGCTTATGTTTGTCATGGTAGTTTTATCTTTTTTCGCAGAACTTACTTTATGAAGTTTGTCAAAAATAGAAATGGTATCAGACTACATATCTAACTTTAACTTCTAGCTTCATTTGACTTACTCAGGCATTTCTCTGCCATCCCCAAAATCATCAAAGTCTACTTTCTCTGGAATTTCATCTGGATTCCAGATCTCCTCAACAGTATTGTTGTTGCTTTCAGAGAAAACTGTGAAGAAAAGAAAGATAAGCTGAAGCTGCTGCCTATTTCCTCCCTCAAAGTTACTCATACTTCAGCCTCAGCTTGGTGATCATTATGATAAAAAAATCTTTTCTATTTGTAATCACTACCTTGTTTTCCAGTCAAAACAAGCTAACTTACAAACAAACAGTTCACTTTTTCAAAAATTACCCATCTAGTTCATTGTAGAACTGTAATAATAGCTGTGAGAAATTTGGAAAAGATGTAACTAACGAGAACAAAATAAACTATAACCCAAATACCTGGGCCTATATGCATATATCATATATACATAACATATAACATATAAATACATATTCTAATATGTTATCAAAGTATTATACATTTTCTATAATTAAATTGGATCGTTGTAAAATATTTTTATTTAACAGAGCAAAGGAAAGCTTTTGGTTTGGCTATAAATGTCTTATCTAGCATTGTGCTTTGCTACATAAGAGTTCTTTGATATCTTTGACCTAAAATATGATGTCTTATATAATAGAATATTTATTCTACTTTATTGGATATGTTACTTTATAAATAATCTCCACATGTTATTTCAGTATCAGATCAAATTATGTAGTCATGTGTTTTATTTCTTCTCCAAAAACTATTGATCTCCTAGGGATAGGGACACTTTCTATTTTGATCACTATCTTATCCTTAGAGATTATCATATTCTTGGTACATAATGGATCCTCAAAATTATTTACTGAGTAAATTAATTCTGTGAGATATCCAGAAGATAGACGTCTAGAAGGTGAAGAAGCTAAGCATTTTAAGCCAGGATATCGTAAATCACTTATCTAGCCACACCTGGTTTTCTCAGTCTTCCATTTGATAAATATGCCCAAAATGAGAACTAATCAGAGGGTATTGTCACTGTCACTGTCACTCTCATCCCGTTGCTCATCAATTGCTCGAGCGGGCACCAGTAACGTCTCCATTGTGAGACTTGTTGTTACTGTTTTTGGCATATCAAATACGCCACGGGTAGCTTGCCAGGCTCTGCCGTGCAGGAAAAATACTCTTGGTAGCTTGCCGGGCTTTCTGTGAGGGCAGAGTGTATTAAGTTCCAATATTAGAAAAAATAGTTTACTGGAACAGTAGAATTAAAATTTTGCATGTTTATATTTAAATGACTATTAACCATTTCCACTGTTGAGTTCATCTTTAATACATGCTTGTGTTGGTGTTACTCTTATTGTAGTTTTTTAATTACAGAAAGATCACACTATATTCTTTGCTTGATTTTTTGGTCTGCTGGCGCCACTCTTGGCTTGGTGCTTGGCAGCTACTACTGAAGGTACTCAGGAAACATTGTGGCTCCGGAAGAACCAGGGGCTTCTAAATGCAATAACATTTGCTCCAGTCCTCCAACAGAGACAATTACCTGTCCTACTGTATTTGCTTTATTAAATAATTTACCTTTAATTTCTTCAGTTTGGTGTGCCCCAATGTGTCCTGGATTCATATTTCCTGATGAAATGGAATGTGATGGCTAGAGAAAAAAATTTCAACATCCTATAACTATTACTTTTATATTTTATATGACAAGACATATTTTAAATTTGATTAACTATATAGAACACTCATAGGCCTTTACACTTTAGCCTTTAGTCAATGTTATACCATAGAGACAGAAGTCAAGAATAAGTTTGAATGTATTTTTCTTACTTTTTAAAAGTATTTGGTTCTTACCCTAAGGCAGAATTGATCATTTTTTGATCTTTGAACAAACCAAGTCACTGGTTTCAGACCAGTGAATTGTGTATCACTGTGGGTAGGGGAATGGACTACGTCATCTCTTTAAAGAATATAACCAGCATTAGAAGACAAGCACTAGAATCTTAGGGTTTTGTCAATGTCTGGTCAAAGTTATATGAGAGACAGAACTATAGAAACATCTTATAGAAATGAAAAGAAACCTCTAAATTAGCTAAATATTTTAGAAACCAAGTGATTCATTCAAATGTCCAGATAACAGTGCTTGGGTGTGGCAAGGTGAGGCTGTGGGCCGATCCTCCATGCTGCAAAAAACAAAAGACAAGAAAATGCCCCCCACAGAAGTCCTGATAACAGCTTTGATTTCCACTGAATGAAACACTCTCCTATCCAACTATCTCATGAATCTGAACTAATGTATTGAACCAACAATTTCTAATTAATATAAAAAATGGAAGGGTTTGGTATTCATACAAAAGTACAAAAAACTTATTTTTCCATCTTCTGCATAGGCATATAAAATCATAAGTAAATCTCATTTTTAGTTAATTATTGTTATTGATGTCAGACACTGATGCTGAAATTTACTGCTTGCAATGAACATTCTTGTATTCTTGATCCTGGAAAACTAACAACTTCCAGCTCTTCTTTTACAGACCCCTGCTCTAAGTTCCTAAGACTTCAGCTATGAACAAGAGTTGTAATGCCTTGCATGGGCAAGAGGAATAGTGTTTTTGCTTGAGAGCTGGTAGAAAGCCTCTCCTGGGTCTTTATTATGCTCAACTATTCCAACAAGCAATACATCAGACATTAATCTATTATATCTCAACAGTTCCTGAGACAATAACTATTCCTCTTCAAAGGTGCTTTTATAGTGCCGTGGCTGTGGTTAAGGTGTTAAACTTATTTTTATGTGGAATATCCAAGAAAATATTCTGTACATCATTTCTTTTTAATAACTAAGTATTGAAGTTAACTTGTAGTGCTTTCCTGAAACTATTAATCACCATACTACTAATAGATAATCAGGGTAAGGATTTTCTTAGAACATGAGAACCTCTTATTTTTGTTGAGTGTCTCCTTCAATGGAAAATTAAAATCCTGAGAAATAAAAACTAAACATTGACAGTGATGATCGGACAGTCTATCAGGATAGTGTATCAGTTTATTAACTTAATAAAAATAAATCCTTAAAAATAAAATCTTCTAGTAAAAATTGGTTTGAGATAATAAAAACATTAAATACTATCTGGCAGTTGTTTGCTTTAAGAACATTGTTTGAGCCTGTACTATGAATCTGCATTCAATTATATGAGCAATTTATCATTGCAATTTATGCAACTTTGCAATATGTAAGAGAGTTAAAACATTCCAATGGCAATGTTTATGATGACTGGTGAACCTTATTTCCCACAGGCCTTAAGATACCCTTGTGAGTTAAAAAAAAATCAACAAACATACTCTTATCCTAAATTCACAGATCCTTAGCAATTCATGGTGGAGACAATGTAAATGAATCTATGTATATGCAATAGCTCGAATGCTGTTTTCAGACTGTATTTTCAAAAACACATTATTCTTGTAATCATTCCATAATTCCCAAGATTAATACATGTCAAAAAATGAAAAGCTGTTTCTCTCCTGGAAAATTTAATAGTTCATTAGAAACATTAATTATTCTCCCACTGTTCTGATACACCAATTCTATATTCTCTAATGATATCTGTACTGTGGTGTCTGAATGACCAATTATCTCAAAATTGCTTGTAACCCAGATACACAGAATCATACATTATAACAGTAATTTTCCTCTATAAATTGTAAAATTTGGTGAAATAAACCCAGTCTATTTGTTCTTGTAAGCTCAGTCTATTTGTTCTTGTAAGTCCTCATCTTTTCCCTAGAAACACCTCGTGATTCAAATAAACATCTCCATGCAAAAATATAAAAGGTAAAAGGCTTTGTAACTAGGCTGACTCCTTGTTTCAAACCTGTTTCTATTACAACTTCTCCTTTTCTTTATTCAGGATCATGGCTTCTGAAATACTTCACATACTTTCCCTATATCATATAACCCTGCCTTTCCCAGAGTGTATTCTTCAGAAAATCATCATTCTATTTCAGCTAAGGTAGAAAAAATGAGCTTGCCTTCTCAACTTTATCAACATGTTTTTTCCTCTTATGTACTACTTGTTGTGTATATTCAGTGCTGTTATTAATTATCTGATTTTTTCTTTTTTTTGGTCTCTACTAAGACATTTCTCTGATTAAATGTTCATGATGTCTGCTCCTGTCCAAGTCAACTCAGTTCTTTCCTAAGCTACAATTTTATTGGTATTCCATGTCTTGACTTTGCTCTCTTTCATCTAACTTTTTCCTTGAGGGCAGACACTCAATCCACTGTCAATCCGAGCCACTGAATTTGCTGCTTATTCATATTCTACTCATTCTTCTACACTATGGCAGAAAAGAAGTTTGGGGGACTGAGGAGACAGTACAGCAGGTAGGGCTCTTGCCTTGCACACTGCCAACCTGGGTTCGATTCCCAGCATCCCATATGGCCTCCTGTACAGCAGCAGGAGTAGAGTACAGGCTCTACTCCTGTAGAGCCAGGAGGGGCCCCCAAACAACAACAACAACCAAAGACCAAAAAGAAAAGGAGTTTGGGGTCATAAATAGATGTGTATGTTCATGGAAGAGGGACAGATGGTTTATTCATAACACAGTTGTTATAGTAAAAAACCTGGGGGCTGGAGCGATAGCACAGCAGCTAGGCTGTTTACCTTGCATGTGGCTGACCCGGGTTCAATTCCGAGCACTGCTAGGAGTAATTCCTGAGTGCATGAGCCAGGAATAACCCCTGTGCGTCACTGAATGTGACCCAGAAAGCAAAAAAAAACCCTTAATTACAATAAATAGCATAGATATATGTTCTGCATATTATATATTTTAATCCCAGATTTTGTTTGTCTTCGTATGGGTATTTGAGAGGCAAATTTCACTTTTGGCTATGTAATAGGAGAATGGAGAGTGGGGGATTTACATCAAAGTATTTTGATTTTTTGGCTTAGTCCTCAAGTCCCTCTTCTCTCTTGAACATGTATCTTACTTGCTTGTCTCTATGTCTCTTTGTTTTTCCACTCAGGAGAAGTCTGAGTTCCTTCTTGAACACGTACTTCTCTCTTTCTCTCTCTTCATATCTTTCTAAAAAAGTTTCCATAAATATTGCCTTGCTTCACTAAAAAAAAAGGATTTTGATTTTTCTTGGAATACTGGTAGTGACTTTGGAATATCAAAACTCAAATCAGGGAACTCTCTACCTCAAATGAAATCTATCCTGTCACTAGAAGCTTGTCTTTACTAACCCTAGATGATAGTTATCTACTTAGATTCCACAGCTCTATCTAACCATGTACCCAGAAGCCAATTTCAGTAGGCTGAACTGGTTTGCCCCGTTATTTGAATCCAAATATTTTCTATTCTGATTTCATATATAGACAAATAAAAAGAACAAGAAGAACTGGAATTTATGGATCTAGTTAATACGAATGGCTATAATTTGTTTTATAAAAATATTGTCTAGGCTTAAAAATCCTAGTTAAAACTCTTTGCAATTGTTGTCAAGCATTCTTAAACCGTAAATGTAAATGACAAACATTTTGAATGGTGGCTACTGCTACCATAGTTACAGAACTATTTTCCTATTCAGTGTTCAGGTAGCTTAGAAAAAATATAATTATGTTTGCTAGAAATGTATAATCTCATGCATAATCAGCCTTGCAACCTCCAGTGAAGATATCAGATGTCACAGTCCTGCTCACACAACAAGATTGGAACAAGTTGTTCAAATACAGTTTCACAACTTAATGTGAACAGAACTAATTCATTTCTAAGATTGTGACCACCTGTCCAGCATAGAACTCGTCCTCTTCATCTTCTGGAAACAGCAATTTAGAGAGTGCTTGTAGTGCAGAAACTGATGAGATTGTTTCAGATTCCAAGCTTTCCAATTCACTGTTTTCCGTCTCCATACTCTCCATTTCTACACAATCAGATTCCATATTTTCTGAGTCCATTTTCTGAGGAAGAAGATGAACAGAATGAGGTAATTTAATTTTCTATTTTCTTTGAGAGATGAAAGTTTGAGACCAGAGAGATAGTGCAGGGAAAGGTTGAGGTGCTTGCCATGCATACTTCAGACCCAGCTCTATCCCTGGACCCTGCCAGGAATAATCCCTGAACAAGCAGCCCACACCCTATACTGCAGAAGAGATACCACCAATTCTTCCCAGGAACTACTACATCTATCTAGGTTGTGGATGTTTTATGAGTTTTTCTTTTGCTTTTGTGTGTCTGTGACTTTAGGTCTTATGTGTTTTTTGGAATGAATTGGAGTAAACAAGTCAGGAGTAAACCCTCAGCACTACTGGGTGTGTCAACTAATGAAACTTTAGGGGCTGGAGCAATAGTACAGTGAGTACGGCTGAACCATGTTCAATACCCAGCAATCCATATGGTCCACAGAACACCGCTAGGAGTGATACCTGACCATCAAAGGGTATGGCCCACAAACCTCTCCGGAAAAGTGAACATTTAAAAAAAAATCTCCCATCCATGGGTCACTCCAGAGTAGGTTTCCATTGTTATCTGCAAATAGAGCATGACTATAAGGCCTTTTGTAAGACCAAAATGACACAAAGTATGAAACACCATTAATTTGTGTGGATTTTTTAGCATATCTATATATAAAATTTAATCCACCAATTTATTCCAAAAAACACATAAGACCTAAAGTCACAGACACACAAAAGCAAAAGAAAAACTGATAAAACATCCACAACCTAGATAGATGTAGTAGTTCCTGGGAAGAATTGGTGGTATCTCTTCTGCAGTATAGGGTGTGGGCTGCTTGTTCAAGCACCATCACAAGGCATTTTTTAAAATTTTGCCTTTTGTCATATAAGCAAACAGCTGATTTTTTTGGCTAGCAAAAATAGGTACTAATACCAGTCTCTTATGAATGTGATGTTGAACAGCACAAAATTTTGGAAAGAGGGAGAAGTTTAAAAACTAAAGTTAATTACTTTAGGTGGAATATGAAGATGATAGTAATGCTACTTCATAAGAATGTTACAAGGATAAACTAGTTTATTGCATGTATAAACTCAGAACACTGTCAGGCACGTAGTTTCAGTATATGTTTGATATACACAATGGAAAATCACTCTGCAGTAAGAAAAGATAAAGTCATGAAAATTGCTGCTGTGTGGCTGGATCTGTTGAGTATCATGTTACGTGAAGTTACAGAGATAGGGACAGACACATAATGAGCTCTCTCATACACAAGATTTAAAGAAATTTGATAAGGAAATAACAAGGCCCAAAAGGCAATAATAGTAAAGAAGAGCAGGAGAACTGTTCTTTCATAGGAAGCTAGTCACTTGATTGGAGGTGAGGGGGCAAATTAGGGAAGGGATCACTAGGCCAATTAAGCATCAAACTAGGAGGAGGTGATACAGAAAGGTGGTAAAATGTTATGTATGTACCCCTATCAGATAAAGTACTGTGAACCACAATACCAACATATATATCTCTATATACATATATATATTAAAAAATAACCTCCTCTAGAAGGAAAGTGGTGGGAGGGAGGTACATGCAGTGGGTGGAGCATTGGTGGACACTGGTGAAGGGATTGATGTTATAAAATTGTATACCTGAAATCTTATTATAAATACCTTTGTAATTTCACGGTGACTGGACAAAGTTTAAAAAGAGAAAAAGCAAAAGAAAGAAAAGGAAAAAATGCTTGCTCTAGAGGCATGCTGGGGGGATGGGAGGGAAACTGGGGACATCAGTGAAGTAATTGTTGGAACATATATGCATGAAATTGAATAATGAATAGCTTTGTAACTATAATTCACAGTGATTTAAAATTTAAAAATATTTTAAAATATATGCTAGATATTATTGTTCTTTTTAAAAGTTTATTTTTTCTCTCAGTAAAAATGTAGTATATTGGGGCTGGAGCAATAGCTCAGCGGGTAGGGCGTTTGCCTTGCACGCGGCCGACCCGAGTTCGATTCCCAGCAACCCATATGGTCCCCTGAGCACTGCCAGGAGTAATTCCTGAGTGTAGAGCCAGGAGTAACCCCTGTGCATCGCCAGGTGTGACCCAAAAAGCAAAAAAAAAGTAGTATAAGTTAATGATAAAATTCATTACATCGGGGGGCTGGAGCAATAGCACAGCGGGTAGGGTGTTTGCCTTGCACTCGGCCAACCTGTGTTCGATTCCCAGCATCTCATATGGTCCCCTGAGCACCATCAGGAGTAACTCCTGGCTCAAGAGTGCATGAGCCAGGAGTAACCCCTGTGCAACGCCGGGTGTGACTCAAAAAAAATTTCATTACATTGGAAACTCATTAACTTGGAGAAGGTGAAATAAGACTTGATAAGACAATCTTCTTTCACAGTATGATCTGTTAGTCTGCTATGGAAATGATAATTGACACATATTTAATTAAACAAAGAAGATTCTGTTTATATTTTAAAAACCCTCTTGATTATGCATTTGTTAAATATTTGCTTTACATTAAACATAAAGTTTTGAAACATTCTTTTTGACAGTCAAAGGCGAAAATATATATGGATATCAAATACAATGATAATTAGTATTTTGAATTGAGATTTTATAAATAAGGCTATTCAAAAATGAATATAGAGCCAGAAATATACCTCGGTGATATACTATTTGTTCTGCTTGTGTGATGCCTTGGTTTAATACCTGACACTGCAATAAATAAATTTAAAAGATAGTATAAATTGTTTATTTCAGCACTGTTGACATTACAAAACTTTGTGTAGCCTTATTATGCAATGTAGGAAAAAAAGCTTGCTAAAATATAAAAAAGCTATATAAAATACTATTATCAGGTGCCAGCATCCTCAGCTACTTGATTATGAGGCTTGTTAAGAGTTGCATTGGTGGGTTGATGAGAGGAGAATAAAGGATCCAAATAAAACCTGATAGAAGGGTATTCAAATACAGTGATTGAGGTATAAATCAGAATTGCTATTCATGTATATCTATCTGCTTGGCAGGAACATGGCAGTAAGTTTAAGAACTTGAGAAGTGTTTTAGGAGAGAAAGGTTGGATAGCTGTCTGTGGACATAGTAAAGCCTATTTAGGATCCTGGCCCACCTATGTATTCAGGTACAGATTTTGAGGATTGTGGAGAGCTTGACAGCTAGATGAAGGCTCAAAATAGGGTAGGTCTCAACATAATAGATGGAAAAGAGAACTAGTATAAAAGGTTTGTTCAAGGTAACTGGGAAGTCACAGTGGAAGTTCTGAAGGATGCTATGATTCAGTGGGTTCATTGGATAGAGATTTGGAGAAAGAAGATTCATTTTAAATACTCACCAATTTGGATCTGATCTGTTTCTCATTTAGTGAAAGGCAGGGTAGTTGAGCAGGGCACTATAGCTGTAGGCTGAACAGCTTCAATAACAAGTTGGCACACAGACAACAGTTGACGAAAACTGAAGGAAGCATGATTAAATTCATATGAATGTTGAATTTCAAAGTAGTCACCTTGGAAGGTTGTATACAGATGTAAATTATGCTATCAGTACTTGTAATATTTGGAAATTGTCTTCATATGCATCAGTAAGAAAAAAGTTATCATTATGGTATCACTCAGTTTGATTACACATCAGATTTATCTCCGAGTGATTTCTAGATATACCCAGATATCACATCTACTTTCAAAAATATGAAGATCTGCTGCTTTGAGGATATTGAAAAGAATGCCCTATAAGCCTCAAGGCAATTCTAAAATAGATTAAAAAGTAATTTTAGCAACAGCAGCAGCATTAGAATAAGTGGATATACTCTTGAAGTGACTACTTTGAATGATGCCACTCCATGGGTGGTATACGTTTAAAAGTATTTGTTAAACAGATATTTAGAATAATTTATAGTAACACTACACCTGAAGCATATTAAGAACTGAACATCTTAAATTACAAATTATGCTGGCATAAAATGGCACATAGATTTATAATGAGATAAACTGGAATGGAATTATCATCATAAAATTGGTAATTTAACAACAATTTTCCCATACCAAGTGTAATACTAATCTAATAGCAATGTTATATTACTATGTAGTGTAATGCAATAGTAAGTAAAATAATCATGACAACTTTGTTCCCATTGTATTTGGAGAAACAAAAGGTGTTAAAAATGCATTCTGATTAAATAGATCCAAGTATTCAATCTGTATTAATTTTCATTTGAATTTAATAAAATTTAATAAATTGATTTTTTTCGACTTCTAATATAGCTAGAATTGGGGCTGGAGCTATAGTACAGTGGGTGGGGCATTTGCCTTGCACGTAGCCAACCCAGGTTTCATCCTCAACATCCCATATGGTACCCCCCAAGCACTGCCAGGAATAATTCCTGAGTGCAGAAACAGGACTAATCCCTATTAGTCACCGGGGTGACTCAAAAATCCAAAATAAGATAAAATAAAATAGAATTTCTTCCATTAAATTTGGGGTATTTCCCAAAGTTTTGTAGCATTTTGTGAAGTGTAGCAAATTGCTAATTAATTTATTAAATTTTGCTAAATGTATGTGAAATTGCATTTGACACCAACAGATCACAATAGAAAACCAAAGCATCTGTCTTTATATGAGCTATGTAGTATTAATTTAGTGGGCCATATTATTAATACATTTAATATACAATAATTTAATCTTAATATTGACGATGAAGGTCCTCTAGGATATAATTACAACCTAATTTATCGCCCTTCCATCTGATTATTTCTTCTGCATGTATTCTGTAGTCTGCTAAAAATGGAGCTCCTTTATTAAAAACCCTATAATCAAGATCTGGGATTGTGGTTTACTAGATTGCCTTCTTACATGTGTGAGACTGTGAGCTTGATCTCCCTCAAAACTCCACATCTCTGAGTCCTATTCCTGCCTCTCGGTGAACCCTGATGTCATAAAGAGTGCCTGCATCACAATCAAGTGTGTGCCATCTCGTCCTGCATCCCACCACTCCTCAGCCCACCACAGTACTAACAAGAAGGGAAGTGGGTGGGCACCTTATCCCTGTCTTGGTACCTAAAAATATTATCTAGTAAGGGGGGAAAAGAATTTCTTCAGCAACTTCATTTGCATAACAATTTATTATTATGCCTGTATTAAAATTATTCTGACAGTCAAAAGCAAAGATCATCTCTATGTCTGAATTTAAAAAAAATCAACGTGCAGGTTGATTTGTTTTTATATTTTATAAGATTACGATTCTAAAGTCATCAAAGATCCCTGCTTTATTACAATTAATTGCTTTTTTGCTCTCTTACTGTCATCAAACATGCAGTCATAAATCAATATGGGGCCTAAGCATTTTTGCTACAAAATAAAAATGCTTAACACACATATGGAACATGACTTTTAAAAGGACCTGGAAGTTTTCACAAACCAAAAGGTCAGAAATTAGCCTTTTTTTGATGTAATGTTTCCTCTAATATTCTTTCTATTTCAGCCAAGATTAATAAAAATTATTCTCATGCATCTTTAAATTTTTACCTCATTCAAACTTTACTTCTATCTCAAAAGGAGGCAGCACATTTTATTTCAGTACTTTCAACATTCTCCCCAAGTCAACAAGCTTGTTTTGTTTGTTTATTTGTAACTCTGTTCCAAATCATTGTCTCAGTAGGACTCTCTTAGGAGAAATGATTCTTACTTAGAAATTACCGGTATAGAAATGACCCGTACTTTTGGGGCAAACGCGAGTTTTTCTCCTTCATCAGGTCTTATTATTTAACACAGTGCCTTGCGTTTTGATAGGTACAATTAAACAATATAAAATACTTTCTTAGTCTGCTCTTGGCTATTAAGGGATTTAGCAGGACAAAGGAATCTGCACACCACACTACCGTCCACTAAGTGTGGAATAATTGCTTCTTTCTCCTCAACGGATCTGAGTAATGTCCGTTGAAGCCCTCAGGCCTAAGTAATGGTGTCCTCTCTCACATCCTATCACAGGGTATTGTTTAGGTAACTCGCGACATGGGCCATTTTTTTCAGCCCTTAAACTTATATATACTTCTTATTAAAAAAAAAAAACGGAATCACTGCGAAATACCCTCTATTTTTTCTTGGAGAAATCTTCATTTCAACATACAAAATCAAATTTGCAAACACAACCTCTACCGAAGTGACATGGTACAACAGTGGCACTGAGAGTATTGCGGATTTAATCCCCAAATTGCCACCTATGTTTTCTTATCTGTAATATAATATAGATATAATATATATCATAAAATATATAGCCCACGGGATGGAGCGATAGCACAGTGGGTAGGGCGTTTGCCTTGCACACGGCCTACCCGGGTTCGATTCCCAGCATCCTATATGGTCCCCTGAGCACCGCATGGGGTAATTATGAGTGCAAAGCCAGGAGTGACCCCTGTGCATCGCCGGGTGTGACCCATAAAGCAAAGTATATATATATATATATATATACATATATATACACACATATATATACACATATATAGAGAGTGTATCTCCAACTTGGACCAGTCGTTTTTCACACTTAAACTCGTGCTCCAAACTTTAAGAGGGTGTGGGAGGGTAGAAAGTTCTGTACTGGCAAGTCTTCAATATTCGATTCGGTCTCTGACAAGGACATCAGTCCGAAAGTATTCAGGAAGACAGTGGTCAAACTACCACCCGCTCAAATCTCTTTAAGACCGAGTTTTATGAAAGTGACCTAGGACACGGGATTGTCCGAGAGCTTAGGCTCTTGGCTTTCTCTCCGAGTCCTCAATATCTAGAAAGAACACTGCCGAGTTTCTCTCGGAGCCACAGGCAAGTACCCAGCGGGCCTTTTCCTGCCCCTTCCTAGGATCAGGATTAGGGTTTTCCTCACCTGGTCCAGCCACCTGGCAGCTCGCTCGGCTCCTAGGCTCCGCAAACGGACGGAGGCTAGGTCTGCGTCGCTCAGTTGCCCCGGTAACCACTTCTGGCCCCCGCGCCCGCCCCCTAGTTCTACCTGCGCGGGGTCCCGTTTGACTTCTTGACCAATCACGGCAGAGTGTCCTTTGAAAAAAACGGCCGACGCCACCAATCCGCGAGCGGGCCAGCGGCCGCCCTTTCCACTCTCCGAGGTCGCCCCCATTTTAGATTCCAGTGAGCGTCACTCCGGAGGGAACACGCCCCCTGGGGAGGCCCCGGCCCGGCGACGCGCGGCTGGCCCAGACAGGTCGGGGTCCGGACCGTAGCGGGGACTGCTGCGAAGGTAACTGCGCCCGCGGCTCCGGCCACGCGGCATCGCCCCGCGCGCGAGTTCCCGGGCCAACGGCTTCTTTCCCAGACCCGCGGGGCGCTGCTGGGGAGGGGGCGTCGCGCGCGGTGGGCTTTGCTGCCTGGCCTCGGGCTGGAGGCTGTCGTGGCCGCTCTAGGAGCGCACACCCGGCCCTTGTCCCCTAGTGAACAAGTCCCCGTCGTGTTTCGAGGGGCTCGTGGCGGGGGCGGTGGGCGTGTGTCTGGTGGCGGGGGGGACAGGAGCTGATCACGCTTTCTTCCCCCCTTCTCTCCCCCCCCCACTACCGCGGGTCAACGGTTTCAGAGGCCAGAGCCGCACGCGGGAAGTTCAGGACTCTGGAGCCTGGCGTTTCCCGCCTCGGAGCGGGAGAAACGCCGGCGCTCTGCTCGCGGGCTGCTCTTTGGCGTTGGAAAGTGACGCTTCACTCCGGCCAAAGACACTAGGAGTCCGCGGTTTGGATTTGAGGTACCGGGACGTATAAAGGGATGGCTCATCCCGAGCGGGAGTGTTCCCAACGGATTCCGCGGGTCCGGTAGCAGCGCCCCTCCGTTGGTCTGAGCGTTGGAAACCCCCGCGGATAGCCCGGGGAGGTGGTGCCTCGAGTGGCATGGTTACTTTGGTTTAGCCAGCGATCGGAATTTGGTCATGCACGCACTCAACTGCATTCCTTCTGCTCCTTCTCCGGTTTCTTGCTTGCTTCCACTCCATCTGGTGAAGGCGAGAGTGAAGCTCGAGTTATTGGTCCATTTTTCTTCCGAGGACATGGGGTAAACAAAAAGTGGAGATAGACGATTAGGGCACATTGGAGGCAAATGCACAGCACCACCAGCGTTTCCTGCAGGGCTTAAGAGGACCAGAGTTGAAGGGGTGGCATTTTATTTCTCTTTTTACGTGTGGAGCTGAAGTTACCTTAAGCTGTTTCGCTTTCTTTTCTTTGTAAAAATTCGATTCTGCCTTCTTGAGCATTATGCCAAGTCTCTGATGCCCAGCTAGTGCTTTTCAGACCTTTTGGCTTTGACGCACAGTAAGAAACAAGTATTAGGGTGCGAAGTAAGGTAATAGTGCAAAGTGCTTTTCTTGCACGTGGTACCCGTCCTCACCTCCCACCACTTGCCGCGCCCCCCCCCCCCCTGGGGAAAGGCAGAAGGGATCCTGAGCACGCTGGGTGTGCAGACACTTCCTCCCAACCAAGAGATTTTTAGAGCTTGGGAGATATTGCAAAGTGCTTAGGAGATATTTCAAAGTATGTGAATGAATGTGCCACATTGCTCTAAGGGCCCTGGGTCAGCACTGTTAGGGAAGCCGTTCTTCACCTCGCCAAAAATATTTATGACACAATGCATGCAAACACACTATAACTGATAATCAGTTTTTGCCGAAACAACGCCTACTACATGCAATTTATGTATACTTACCATAATATCTTTTTTAAACGAACATCACAACCCATGAATGATTTTGTCATTCACAATTTTTTAAAAATGTGGTACTAGGTATTTGCTTTTCAAACTTATGTGTGTGTTTAAGAATAACTTAGGACATTTTAAAAAACAAATGCAAATTTTCTCCGTGTTGCTCCAGGACTTGTTTCTATGGTGGGACCCCAAAGGTGATTGACAGAGTATATAAAGCGCACGCTACATTGCTAAATGTACAATATTCAATAAAGAACGATTTTCCTCTTGGGAAAGAATGCTATTGATCTTTAGAAATGTAATCACCTCTTACAAGTTTGACCTTTGACTAGGTGGTCAAGCTTAGCACTGTTTTCCCAAGGGCTAGGGAGATAGGAAATTACCTGATGAGTCCAGGATCTGAGGGACTCTTCAAATATTTCATTTTCACAGAGGCTTTTAGAAATATGGACACTTAGAAGTTGAGGGATTAGTGAGGTTCAGTGACTTGCCCAGGGTTGTGTGTAGGACACAAAAGAATTAATTCTCTGTGAAAGTATAGAATTTTCCTGATGAGTCTCATCAGCTCTAGAAGTAGAAGTTAGAGTTGAGAGACAGCTTCATTGACTTGCCTGTTTCAGAAACAGAGGCACACAAAATTTCGGTTTTATAATGAGTGCTGATTTGTGTTTCAAGTACTGAAAAGACTCAAAAATATTTTAAAAATACACCAGAAAATTTCTGTGAATTTTAGCTGTGTAGAAAGATATAGCTTAAATATAAACATACTTTTATAATATAATTTCAAAACACAAGATAATATATTAAATAGGCATTAAAGATTAGTGAAGAGAAACTCATTTCTACTACCAAAATATACGTGGTACTTTTGTTTCCCTCCTATTTAATCCATATGTTTACGTAATTGTAATTCTTGTGATACAGCGTTTTTATCTTTTTATTTAGTACTGTTTTAGAATTTTTTCCATGTTGTTGAAATACTTCCTATATTTTGTGATTAATAGCCTGATTTTCATAAGTGGGATGACTATAATTTATTCAGTCAAACTAACCTTACTACATAGGATTTATTTCCAGATTTCCCATGCTCTCAACAGCACTGTTAAAGCCTTGGTTATTTAAAATGAATTATATATAACTGAGGACTGGAAATGTAACTCAGTGTTAGATCACTTGCTGTGCAGGTGTGAGACCCTTGGTTTGGACCCTTGCATCACCAACAGAAAAAACATAACTGTTGTTTTCCATGATACTTGAGAGTAATCCTAACAGGTCAGCAATATGGACCTAAACTGTAAATTTTTGTTTCCTTTGAGTGTATAGATTTGCCTATCCTACATATCAGGTTGAGTGCAGCATTTTAACTAACAGGAATACACATTTCCAAAATGATTACTTGAAAAAAATGCATGAATCATAGCAGATTCAAGTACTCATGCTGATTAGCTTTCTTTCTGAGTATCTTTTTCAAAGATAACACGAGTGCACATTCATTTGTAATTTAAAAATTTTTTATGAAGCATCCAATTAAGTTGACTTGGAGAATAGAAACTATAATTGGACTATATTAGCAGTTCTCCCTTTTCAAAGTATGAGTTATCTTATTTTCTTTCTTTCTAAAACACTAACCAGTCCCTCTTTAAAGTTATAAAATATTTTTAAAGTATAACAAAAATTGCTGTGCACCATCATACATGGATCTGTCAAAGATTTAACAATTATTATTATTTTGTCATTTTTATTTAGATGTCTTTCAAACAACTCAAAGATACAGTTGCTGCTGTAACCCTTTCTCAGTTATTTCCTTCCCATTCTGGAGTTAATTGTTTTCTTGGAGTTGATATATCTTTTCCCAGTCTGTTTACAAAAATACTCAAATGTAAATGTCTATAAATTATTTGTGACATTTTTTTGTATATTCTTTAGCACTTCCATAAATGGTATGCTGTTACTTTTCTGTAAATTTTTGGTCATGTTTTTGAAAATCATCCGTGTATTTTAATGTAGATAAGTTAATTTTTGTTATGGTAAAGTATTTCATCATATAAATATATCACTTGTTGTAATCTCCATTCTCCTATTGCTTTTGACATTTAGGTTAAGTATATAAATATTTGTAAAATTATAAAGCCATCAAATGTTATATAACAACTTAAAATACCTACTATCCGAAGAACATTATAAACATTGAAAGACTGATAGATATTACCAGGGGACTGGGTGAGGCAAGAAATTGGAAGTTATTGTTCACAGGTACAGAATTTCTTTGTAAAATTATAAAGAATAGTTTTAAATACATGCCAATAACAAAACAGCATGTGAGTCTACTCAATGCCACTGGAGTATACTTGTAAGTGGTTAAATTGGAGTTGGGGGTCCAAACTTCATATGTATGAGGCCCTAGGCTTGAGCCGGGCACCAAAACAAAAGGGCAAAATGTGGCACATTTTATATATTTTACCAAAATAAAAATCACAAACATAAGAACGTTGCATATCTCAGAGGTATATAGTTGATTGCTTTCATTTTGTGGAGTGAAGCCCTGAGAATACAAGACTTTACATCATACTAGTATGAATTTTATTTATCCTTGTGCAAAATCATAGTTTTGGAGAACTTTCATGATTGCTGTTGCTTGTATGCTTGTTTGAGGTTTTTATGACTACCACAATTCAGATACCACTAGTGTATTTCATTTTGCTTTTGTTTTGGGCCACACCTGGAGGTGCTCAGGACTAACTCCTGGCTCTGTGCTCAGGGATCCATCACTCCTGGTAGGGACCCAGGAACCATATGGGGTACTGGGGATTGAACCTGGTGTGGTTGCATGTAAGACAAATGCCTTAACCTCTACACTGTGTTTCCAACCCGTTTCATTTTTAAAATGATTTTTTAAAATTGAATCACTGTGAGATAGACCCTTACAAAGCTGTTCATTATTAGGTTTCAGTAGTACAGTGTTCCAACACCTGGTTCCTCCCCCAGTGTACATTTGTAAATATGGTACGCTTCACAAATCTGCGTGTCATTCTTGTGCGGGGGCCGTGCTAATCTTCTCTGTATGTTCCCATTTTAGTATAAGTGCTGCTGAAGCAAGCACCCTATTTCAGCTTTTTATAGAGAGTTTCTATCTGGTTTGTGCGAATTGGGGTGTGCAGGATTTGGAACTCAGTGCTGAGAATGTACTGTGTCCCTGTCCTGTCTTCACTCCCCATCATCCAGTCTTTATTTTTTCACTTACAAGTTCAGGAGGTGAGGAGCCATTTTCTAAAGTAAGTTTGCCTTTGAACTGTGTTTTTGCTTTTGAATGCCATTCCTCCATTTTGTTGTTAATGTTGTTGTTATTGTTTTTTTTTTTTTTGGTTAGTTCGCTCAAGTGTTTTATTTTCCTTGACTCTTTCTCCTCCCATATCTTCATCATTGCTCTTTTCTTTAACAATTTTAACTGCAAAAGACTTTCACTGAGAATGAAACCAGTTTCATAGCAATTTAGTCTTTGCATGTCACATTTTCAATGTTTGGGGAATTGTTAATTTTCAGATTTTTAAAAACCTTTTTCTAGCCTGTAGAATTAAATTCTCACATGTCCTTGACAAGCTATAGTATGAAGGGGGAGGAAAGCACTTAACGTGAAAGACAATCAGTAATTTATACTGCTTATGATATATACATGTTTTAATTAAAAGCCTTTTCTAGGGGGATGCACCCAAGCCTTACTTGGGGCCCTGAAGTCACCCCTTTCCATGGACCCACCAGCTGTTCATTGTGAGGGCTTTATGAACCCTTAAATTCCGGGAATTACCCTGGCTACTTCAGTGATAATGGAGGAGGAAGTCCACATACAGGGCCATATCAAGTGTTGCTTATATTGTTGGGGGGGGGGTGAAGGAGGAATGTGGTGCCTGACTGGAATCCAAGGGGCTCTGTCTTCAGTCCTTGCTTAAGATGCTTAATACGGGGCTGTAGGAACAGTAGGCTTTGCTTGCAGACATACAGGAGACCCAGTTAGATCCCCAGAACTGCTTGGTCCCCACCAAGGACTACCAAGAGAAACCCACCGAAGACTGAGTTTCAAGTATTCCTCAACATTTCTGGGTGTGATGCATCCCCTAACCCCTCTTTAAGGATGTGTAATATGAACTCTAACTCATGCACCATCTTCAGTAGCCCAATATCTTATTTCAACATACAATAAAAGGATCACCATTACAAGTTTGTTTTTCTTTAAAATAACTGTTAGAGCTGTGGCGATAGCTCAAAGAGCTGGAGTGTATACTTCACATGCCAGAGCCCCGTTGGAACCTGGTTTCACCAGGCACCCAAGCTGTTCCCCCCCCCAAAAAAAAATATATATATATACAAAATATATATACATATACACACATATATATAATATGCGGGTGTGTATATGTGTATATACACACATATATATGCGGGTGTGTATGTGTATATACACACACATATATATATTGGGTGTGTGCATGTGAATATATATGCATATATATTCTGAGAACTTAAACATTTAGAAAAAATATTAGTAATTCAGTTTATATAGAGAGAGTTGGCATCCATAACTATGGCAAATAAACCTACCATTCTTTGAGGCTTTTTCTCTTTACTAGACTTTCTGGAAGACTTTCTTGGTGGAACAAGGGGTTTCTTCAGTGTATTCATACCTTTACTTTACTTCTTTGCCTACACTTTGTGATAATTATTGATAAATTGTAGAACTATATTATCATAAGCTATTTCTAGGAGTAATTTTGTAACTCGACTAATCACATTGCTTGAATTTTCAGACCAGGTTTTTTTGTTTTTGTGTAACTTGATCAACAGTTTTATGTAAAGTCAGGTAAGCCAGTCCCAGACTACTTTCCCCCACAGCACGGACTGCATGGACTCAGAATCAAAGATTCCTGGTACCTAGAGCTAGAGAGAATCAGTCTAGAATTTTGGTAATGGTGATTTTTTTGTAGTAATTGAGAAGATGGAGTGAATCCATAAAGCTTTATGCTTATTGAGTAATTAGGTGATTTAGGAAGAATGATTTGCTTCCAAGATGGTGGGAAAATTTAAAAAATTGCTCCATTGCTGAATGTCTATGCTAGTCATCTCTGGACATTAATATCTTCAAGTGTTGTAAAAGAATATAGCATTAATCCCTCCCCAATTATTTAGACTTTGTGTGAGAGAAGCCACTCTTCTTTGTAGAAATTATTTATAATAGGTTTAAGATTGGGCTGGAGTGATAGCACAGCAGGTAGGGAATTTGCCTTGTACTCGGCCAACCCGGGTTTGATTCCTTCGTCCCTCTCGGAGAGCCCGGCAAGCTACCGAGAGTATCCCGCCCGCACGGCAGAGCCTGTCAAGCTACCTATGGAGTACAACAGTAATAAGAAGTCTCATAATGGAAACGTTACTGGTGCCGGCTCGAGCAAATCTATGAACAGGATAACAGTGTTACAGTGCTACAGTCATGAACTGATCTTATTTTTGCTTTTGAAGATGCAGTGAATTTATATTACTAAATGATTGGCTAATATTAAAATTGAAATATTCTATCCACTTCCTTTCCTTAATAGTTGGGTGGCCTTGGAAAAGGCAATTAGTGTCTCAGAGCCTCACATTTTTTAATTATAGATTGGAAATCAAAATGCATTTTTGAAAACAATAACAAATTCCCCATACTATTTTATTTCTTGCAGATAACTAAGTAAGCTAAAGGATTTGAAGTGTAATAAAATAAAATAAAATATTTTAAAAGGAGATTAAAATTTTATATTATATAGGAGATTAAAGAGTTTAAGTGACAAAACAGTACATCTGATATGACCTAACATCATTTATTGATCCTAAGTCAGATTTCTTACTACCAAAGTATAGGATCAACAAATGATGATATGAACTGTACAGGTAAGATAATTTGCATCTAATAAATTAGATATGCATAGTAATTTTTAAATTGTAATTTAAAATATAATTTATGTTCACTCCCTAGGCCAGCGAAGAAAGTGCTCCATAAATAATCCTGATTTGTTGATCCTTCTCTGACAGAGAGGAGAGCCTCAGATTTATATTTAGCAAAGCTTTCATATAACACTTTACATTCATTTAAATTAGATAAGGTAATATACATGGAGGACCCTTTTGAAGCTTTATTTTATGTTTTGGTTACTCAGTGAAACTGTCAGAATTTTTGCTTTAAATTGAGGGTCCAGTGCACTTACGTTACTAGCACAATCTGATAGACTGCAGCACTATTGAATTGTTTTCCTCTTGCCCAATTGTTTAGCTCAAAAGCCCCATTTAGAGTGGATTTCCAGAGAGAGAATATCTGCCCATTTCCAGGAGCACTTTCAGTGATCCCTGATTTCTTTGAACCCACTGCGTTTTCTGCTACAATCCTTTACCATTTAGTGTTTCTTTGAACCTGAGTGTTTGCGTTAAGGCACCCAAGATAGAACTAACTGTAAGCACAGCTTAAGATAAAAACCTGTATTTTGTTAACTTTAAACTCCTTTACTCAGGAGTGAGTGTGGGTAAGGAGATATCACCTAAAGAAATAGTTGTTGCATAGAAGAACTGAACTGTGTAAACTCCTTTTGCCCGGGTGACACTAGGAGTGCTCACACATTAACGGATGTTCGAGGGCTCTCCGAGTGGCTCCCTCTCACAGCCAGCGTTCGGTGCTCTCGAACCGCTTCCCCACCTGGGATGGCCTGAGGAGTAGCGAGGGCTAAGCTGGTTGGTGATCAGTTGCCGTTTATTCCGTCTCTCATCTCTCATCTTCCCAAACTCTCTCCACAAATCTTTCCACTCTCCCCAACTCGTCCCCAACTCTCTCCAACTCTCTCCCAGCTCTCTCCGACCCTCTCTCCAACTCGCTCCACAATGCTCTGTCCAACTTTCACTCACTAACTCTTTCTCTCACTTTGCCCGCAGCTCCCACTCTGCCTCATTTGAACTCTCGCCGTTTCCAACTCTCTGAAGCCACCACTTTTACCACGCCTCCCAAACCAAGCCTCCCCATGGGAAGCGCAATCAAAATGTTTTTCAAGCCTTTCTGACTACTTGCAGCCCACAAGGGCAAAACAGCATTTAAGGTGTGTTTCTTCTCTCCTTAGACCCGTAAATTAACGAACATCTAAATTCTACTTTTTAATATTTGCCATTCTGTACGTACACAGTAATACATACACAAATAGGCTTGTAGGACGACTCTCCTGGGGATATCTCGCCACAGACTCAGATTACAGTGCTCAGGCCGGATTAATCATCCCTAACCCTAGCAGGATCCAAAGCTAGTTATTACTTTTTGGATCATGACAGAATTTGTCCATGATCATGTTCTTAACTTATAGTTAAGCATTATGGCACTTTGGCCAGGCCCATTTTGATGCCAAAATAGCTCACTGCTTGCCCTGGGTCCATCCAGTCCCTCGTTGGGACCCTGCTTTGGGAGATCTAGGAAGTAAGGGCAACTGAGGCTTAAATCGAAATAACAGATGTCCAAGAGGTAATATTATCTGGAGTCAATTAACTCCCAAGTTACAGGCTTGTCTTTTTAACTGTCTTTCTGTGCCCATACAAAAAGTAATTGCTCTTAAATAACTAACCATGCAAAGGACAGTAAGGAGAAGAGAAAAACAATATTTACAAGTCAACAGAGTCCGATCAGGAGGCAAAGGTAATTGACAGGTTGAGGGGGCGATCAACAAACCCAAGCTCCCTGCAGCCAGGGAGAAAGGGCAAACCAATGTTATCTTACACTGAGCAATGATAGAAAGATACTCCCACACATAACTATCTATAATGAGCACATGATTTCCATGTTATATTGAAACAATTATATATGTATATATGGAAGTTAAAGAGTGTTATGGTACAATTTATGAAAAAATAATTGGGAATATTTCCAAGTTTTTTAGAAAAAAATGAATATAATATGTATGTGAAAAATAATTCAGTTCTTAAAATGATGGTAAATTTGAGCCTTGAAAAACGCAGGTATTAGGGGTACTGATTCTCTATACAACTTGCATATTTGTTTATAAAATTCAACTCTCCAGAACTTCTAAGCTGATGTCTAGAAGTCTTGCTTAGTTGAATAACACATTTTTTGTATAATATAATCACTATATATGGTGTTATGATTTGCTTGGAAAAATAAAATATTAAGAAAATCATGAGGAAGGGAAACTATATTTTGAACTTTATTCATTCCATAAATACTGTCATGTGCTTACAAATTTCATATAGTAGTGAACCAACACAGTTAAAACTTTGGTTCTTGGGGCTGGAGTGATAGTACAGTGGGTAGGGTATTTGCCTTGCATGTGGCTGACCTGCGTTCCATCCCAGGCATCCTATATGGTCCCACAAGCACCGCCAGGAGTAATTCCTGAGTGCAGAGCCAGGAGTAACCCCTGAGCCTCTCTGGATGTGACCCAAAAAGCAAAAAAAAAAAAAACCAAAAAACTTTGGTTATTCATGGGTCAACAGTGATTAGAATATGTAATTTCCGTGTATGATATGATAAAATTAAGAAGGATAAAGAGTTTATCAATCCTGTCACTGTCACTGTCATCCCATTGCTCATCGATTTGTTCTAGCGGGCACCAGTAACGTCTCTCATTGTGAGACTTATTGTTACTGTTTTTGGCATATCCAATACGTCACGGGTAGCTTGCCGGGCTCTGCCATGTGGGCGGGATACTCTCCGTAGCTTGCCGGGCTCTCTGAGAGGGGCAGAGGAATCGAACACGGGTCGGCCGCGTGAAAGGCAAACGCCCTACTGCTGTGCTATTTCGCCTTTATCAATCCAAATATGCAAAAAGATAAAAGATGCTTACAATACAAAATAATATGGAATAAATAAGTACAATTGTATCTATTATCCAGAAATCCAATTATAGCACATAATTCCAATTGTATGTATTATACTTAAACTCATTCAGATATTCTTTGAATAAATTTTTAGCTATTTATAAATAGCACATCTAAAATAACTCACAAAAGTTCAAAATAGAGGGGAAAAGATAAACTAGGCAAACAGCAACCAAAAGTAAAATGGTCGGGCAACATTAGTTTCAGACAAAATATGATTTAAGGATATTCAGTAATAAACAGACATTTCACGCTAATGAAAGGAAGACCTTTACCAAGAGACTAAAGTATAATACTGATGTACATTTAACAGCATAGTATTGAAATATATAAAACAAAAAGAATTGGATTACAAGGAGAAATTGACAACCCAATAATGGAAGACATTTTAAACACCTTATCAGAAACCATTTAAGCAAAATAGAATTAAAATTTAAAACTGGAGCTAAATTAGAAATTTTTTAAATGAGACAGTATGAGAACATTACAGATTGAAGATCTAAATGAGATGGAAGGGGGGAAATCTTTGGTTCTTAATTGTTAGTGTCAGGGGCCAGAAAGATAGTAAAGTGGGTAAGGTGCTGGCCTTGCATGTAGATGATCTAGGTTCAAGCCAGGCACCCTATATGGGGTCCTCTGAACCTGCCAGGAGTGATCGCTGAGCACAGAGCTAGGAGTCAGCCCTGAGCACCACTTGGTGTGGCTCAACACTCTTCCTCCAAAAAACAAAAACTCCAAATTCTTTAGTGAAAATGTGCATTTTCTTGTTCAAAAGTGGAATTTCTGTATTATTTCTCAAATTTCTAGGCTGGAAATTTGGAGGTACATGCTATTTAACAGGAATATTATTATTATTATTATTATTATTATTATTATTAGTAGTAGTAGTAGTAGTAGTAGTAGTAGTAGTAGTAGTAGTAGTAGTAGTAGTATAGTAGTGGTAGTATTTCCAGCATGCAGGTGAGTGGAGGATGCCTTCCAAGAGGTGGTCAGGAGACCTGGAGGCTACTCCTGATGATTCTTTTTAATGTGGGGGAGCACACAGCAATTCTCAGGGCTTATTCCTGTCTCTGCACCACATTTAGGGTGCCAGGGAACAAACCTGAGTGGACTGTGTGAAAAGCGAAGCCCCTACCCACTGAATATTGCTCTAGCACCCTCCTGGTGATTTTTGCCGGGTTGGCCTACAGGTCAGTGCGGAGCTGCTAAGACAGCAGCCCACAAGGGCGACAGGCCATGTATGGCAGTGCTTAAGGACCTCTAGAGCTATACCAACTACCATCCAGACGCACAGTGATGCCAGAGATTGAACCAGGGTAAAGAGATTCTTAAATTGCTTCCAAAGGAATATAGAATAAATGCAAGGGCACAAGACAGAAAAGAATTCCATCTTTAGATGACTATTGGAAAATTTCATTGTTTAGTGATATGACATTGATAACAGTCCCTAAACCTGAAAATATTTGTTGATTTCTAAGTAGTATATCATAATTGTGGCTCAATGGTAAGTTTTTCTATCAGCATTTACAGTGGGATCATAAATTATGCCATGAATATGTAATCTTTACTTATAGTGAAATAAATTATTGTGTAATATTTTATAATAACAGAACACTTAAAGTTTCAGGAGACTACTTGAACTATAGATAGGAATATATAGTTTTTATGAACTTTATATAGGAGTATAAAACTAATTACAGTCAGTACTCTTATTTTTCTCAGAATACTTCTCTTTGTACTGTGCCTTTCAGTATTGTTAACTACACTTTTTTCTTTGCTTTTTGGGTCACACCCAGCGATGCACAGGCGTTACTCCTGGCTCTGCACTCAGGAATTACCCCTGGCGGTGCTCTGGGGACCATATGGGATGCTGGAAATCGAACTTGGGTCGGCCGCGTGCAAGGCAAACACCCTACCCACTGTGCCATCACTCCAGCCCCTGTTAACTACACTTTAAATTACCATTTTGGAATTCACATTTTTGGGGGAGTCACACCCACTGCTGCTCAGGGCTTACTCCTGGTTCGGTGCTCAGGAATAACTACTGGCAGATCTCACGGGACCATATGAAATGCCAAAGTTGGGGATTGAACCCTGGCTGGCTGCATGCAAGGCAAGCCCCTACCCTCTGTACTAGCACCCCAGCCCCTTTACAATTCACATTTTAATAGCTTTAAGATGTTTTCAATGACTTAAAAATAAACATCTTTCACAATTATTCTTAAGAAGGTGTTCACTTATATTAGGACATTAACATTACTCAAAATACTGTATTTCATTGCATCTTTGAAACTAGAATGAGTCTTAACTGTTGATGGTGTCTTGTGATCCTCTTGTGGCCAGGTGGCAGTTTTGATGTGGTAATTGTTCATGCATGTACATGTGATATCAGAATATCTAGGATCAAACTTGTGTAATGGAGGCTTGTTAAAAATTCTTAGGGGAATGTAAAAGTTTAAGTGGGATTATGTTCAACTCCTAGAAGTCAGCAGTTGTTGGGAAAGAAGAGAAATTTAAATCAGATTTTGTTATTGATAGACTGAAGTGGGTGGATAAAAAATGCTGGTTTACATATTTTATTTTTGTGTGTATTTTTTGTGGAGGGGAATACCGGGCTGTGCTCCAGGGATACTCCTGGCTCTGCACTTAGGGATCACTCCTGGCAGGCTCGGGGACCATATGGGATACTAGGAATTGAACCACAGTCAGCTGCGTGCAAGGCAAGTGCCTTACCCGCTGTACTATCGCTCTGGCTCCATAGTTTAAATATTTTTAAAGCTGGCTTAGTAGCAGAAAATATGGCATTTAGTTCTCTTAAGAGCTCTTTTATTTATCTATCAATTTATTTATTTATTTAGTTCATGATTAAGAGCTCTTTTAATAAAGGCTGCATCATCAGTGTCCCTGGTGGCACAGGAGATGACAGATAGTTTGAGCTGAAAATTGGATTCTGAATTATACTTTAAATGTAAACATGTTTGATTAAAATCTATGTCTACTTTGAAAAGAGTTCTTTCAAAAATATAAACGTGATAAGGAATTATGACAGGTTGGTGGATTTTTCTTTCTGGTACATAAAATAATAGGGCTCTTAAATTTGATAAAGTATTTTTTAAACTGATTTCTTAGAATTGCCTTTCAGAGCTATTGTGTAAAACTGGTCTTTAGTAACATCCCATTTTATACATAATGACTGAGAGAATTATAACTGTGCAGTGATTTCCCCTTAACACTTTAAATATATTCCATCATCTTCCAACATTTATTGTTGCTAATAAGCCTGCCATTGCTCTGATTATTATACCTGTTTTAAAGCAAATCTATTATTTTTCTCTGATGGTGATCAGATTTTGTTATCCACATGTACTTAATATGAATATAAAGTATTGTATGTAGGTGTGGTTGTGAGGAGGGGTTTGCCTCTTTTGACTTTTTGACTTTTTTCTCTAAAATTTATTTAAGCACTGTGGATTACAAGGTTATTCATAGTTGAGTTTTTGACATACAATGTCCCATCATCACTCCTGCCACCATTGTCAATTTCCCTTCAGTATTACCAGATTCCCTCTCCTACCCCCCCAGCCCTGTCCCAGTCTGACATCTTGAGAGTCACCTTTAAAATCTGATTATTAAAGTTTGGGTCTCGCGATTTCAGTGCTGTTGACTCTGTGGTTTGGATTTGTAGCTCTATCGTTCTCTTTTTTAATTCTATTCTCTATTTTTATTGAATCACAGTGAGCTACACAGTTACAAAGTTGTTCATGATTGGTTTTCAGTCATATAATGTTCGAAAACCTGTCACTTCACCAGTGTACATTTCCTACCACCAATGTCCCCAGTTTCCTTCTAGCAACCTCTCTCCTCACCCGCCTCTATGGCAGGCAATTACACACTTCTCTCTCTCTCTTTCTCTCTCTCTCTTTCTCTCTCTCTGGAGATTACGGTTATCATGTATATGCTGTTACCTACTTTCAACATTCAGTTCTTTTTCAGAGTGATAACATTTAACCATCATTGTCATACCGTTTCTTCTCCATCCTAACTGCCCTTTGCCCTTCTCCCAGACACACTTGTGGCAAGCTCTATCATTCTTTAACACCACCAATGCACCTGAGTTGCCTTGATCCCTGCACCCATAGCTTCTCATCTCTTGTCCCCTTCTCCTTCACTCTACTTCTTTCCTCCCCCCCTATATTGTGGGGCCAAGGGTGATCTAAACATTCCCCCACATTTTTCTGGCTCTTTGGGTCACACCCAGCGATGCTCTGGGGTTACTCTTGGCTCTGCATTCAGGAATTACTCCTGTCGGGCTTGGGGGACCATATGGGATGCTGGGGATTGAACCCAGGTCAGCTGTATGCAAGGCAAACACCTTACCCTCTGTACTATCGTGCTGGCCCCAGCACCCCCATTTAAATCTATTGCATTTCCAGATCCAATTGCTCTAAATACCACATATAATTGATCATCCTGTGTTTGTCTTTCTTCTGATTTACTTCATTTAACATGATATCTTCCAGACCTATTCATGTTGCAGCAGATTGCACACTTTCATAGTTCCTTACAGCTGAGTAGTATTCCATTGTGTGTATATACCACATCTTCATGATTCACTGATCTGTTGTTAGACATCTAGATTTATTCCAATTTCCTTAGGCGCTGAACCAGACAATATTTCCACCATCAGTGGATGAGAGTTCATTTTCCACCACACCCTGCCAACACAGATTGTTCCCATTATTTTTATATATGCCATTTTCACTGGTGTGAGATGGCATCTCATTGTTGTCTTGCTTTGGATTTCACTAATAATAAGTGATGGTGATCTTTAGTTCATTTGCTCTTTGGCCCTCTGTTGGTCTTTCTCAGAGAAGTTGCTGTTCATTTGCTCTCCCCAATTTTGATGGGGTTTTTGTGCTGATATTTGTGAATACTTTATATATTCTGGACATAACCCTTTTACCGATGTCTTGACTGAAAATATTTTCTCCTATTCAGTTAGCTGTTTTTTAAGTTTTAGCCTGTGTTTCTTTTGTCATACAGAAGCCCTTTAATTTTATGTAGTCCCTTTTATTTTTATTCTGTCACCTTTGCAATGTATTGCTGAATGACACCTTTGAGGTCCAGATATTGTAGCATTCTGTCTGTATTTTCCTTGACATATTTTATAGATTCTGGTCTGTTATCAAGGTATTTAATCCACTTTGAATTGACTTTTGAGTAAGGTGTGAGCTACAGAACCAGTTTTAATTTTGTGCGTGTGGTTACCAGTTTTACCAGCACCATTTGTTGAAGAGGTTGTTTTTACTCCATTTCATGCTTTCAGAAACTTTGTCAAAAATTACTTGACTATATATATTTGGAAGTTTGTTCTTGATATTCTCTTCTGATCCTCATTGGTCAAAGAGTCTGTTCTTATTCCAATACTATGTTGTATTGATCACAAAGACTTTATGGTATAGTTTCAAGTTAGGTAATGAGATACCCCCCAGTTTCTTATTTTTTAGTATGGTTTTGGCTATTTTGGGTATTTTATGGTGCCATACAAACTTTATTATGGACTGTTCTCATTCCTTGAAGAATGTAATCTGAATTTCAATAGGGATTGCATTGAATCTATATAGTAATTTAGGTATGCCTGTCAATTTGACAATATTGAGTCTTCCAATCTAACAGCATTGAATATTTTTCAATTTTCTAATTTTGTCTTCTATTTATTTCTTAAGTGTTTTGAAGTTTTCATGGTATAGATCTACCTCATTAGTTAATTTGATTCCTAGGTACTTGAGTTTCTTGGGCACTCTTGTGAATTGAATGGGGTAGATTCTTTGATCTCTTTCTCGTCTGACTCATTTTTTGTATATAAGGATGTGACCAATTTCTGTGTATTGACTTGTAGTGGCCACTTTGTTGTATTGGTTTATTGTTTCTTGATTTTTTTGTGTGGGCATTTTGGGGTTTTTATGTACAATATCATGTCATTTGCAAATAGAGCTAATTTGACTTCTTTTAAAATTTTTACCGTTTTGATTTGCTTTTTCTCATCTTATTGCTATGGCTAGAATTTCTAATATAGTGTTGAACAAGAGAGGAAGCAATAGACAATCTTTACTTGTGCTTGATCTCAGTGGGAATGCTTTCAGTTTTTCACCATTAAGAATAATATTGGCTCTGGGCTTGTTATGGATAACCTTTACTATCTTGAGGAAGGTTCTTTCCATTCCTCTCAATGTTTTACAGGTTTAAACGTCACTAGGTCTCTGTTGACTGACAAGATTTTGACCTTACCCTGTGTCCTTTCCCAAAACCCAGCATACCTTAACTTATTAAGACACATATTTTATTCAAGTCACAGCTCCCCTCCTAGTCTCGGATTAAATAACATTAGCTTCTGTTCTTTAATATGAATTGACTTCTTGTCTGACACCTAAAAAGTTGTCACCTTTCTTCAAAAATCTTTTGTATTTGTTTGTAGGGCCTTGTACATGCAGGAGACCATGCAGTTTATAGGATCAAACCCTGCACGCAAAGATTGCTTACTAATCCTTGAGCTATCTCCATTGAGACCCTAAAATATTTATATTGTATCCTTATTAGTTTTGAATATGAAAGATTCCAGTGTGATTTCTATCCATTATCATGAATTGGAGGTCTTGGTGATATTGGTAAAAATATTTTCCTTCTACCTCTCTCTTACCTCCATTTAGGGTTCGGAATCATGAGTGAGTTAATTTTGGAATATTTTGTACTTTTAAATATGGGTTCAGTTTTAGGCCTACATGATGGGTTTATTTTGACTCTTCAATGACAACTGCTACAACTTCAGCTATAGGGGTTATGTTCTCTACATTGCTAAGGAAGATTTAATTTATGGAGTTCGTCAACCAGTTATGGTTATGGTTATGGTCATGGTTATAACCATGCCACCGGACTCAGCACCAGGTGTGCCTCAGAGGGGGTCAGGTGAGAGCCCTCCCCGCCCTAAGAGACCTGGTCCTGGTTGCTGATCACCACTACCCCACTGTTTCCACACTTCAGGCCATTTTCCACATGCTCAGGCTGAGCCTCACACACGAGTAAAGTCCCACGGAACCCAGGTAATGTGGAACTTTGTGATCTTGGACTCTGGGATCAATGGGACCCAGGAGCAGAGATCCTTTGCCTGCTTCCCCCAATCTTTGGCGACCCAGGGGTCATACCAATAAGCCACCTCCTGCCGGTGCCAGATAATCTCATCGGCCACCCTCCAGAACTCACAGATGCTTCTCCTGGAAGGGAGCATAAAATGGGGCCCCCATAACCATGCCACCAGACTCCGCACCAGGGGTGTCTCTGAGGGGGGCGTATGAGAGCCCTCCCCGCCCCAAGGGACCCAGTCCTGGCAGCCAGCCTCCACTACCAAACCGCTGCCACGCTCCAGGAGGCTGCTTTCCACATGCTCGGGCTGAGCATCACGCATGAGTGAACATATTCCTGGACACATCATCATAAAGGGAAATATATATATATATATATATATATATATATATATATATATATATATATATATATGCCTCTGCGAGAGCCCGGCAAGCTACCGAGAGTATCCAGCCAGGATGGAAGAGGCTGGCAAGCTTACCGTGGCATATTCGATATGCCAAATACAGTAACAATAACAGGTCTCATTCCCTTGACCTGAAAAGAGCGTCCAGTCATTGGGAAAAACAAGTAAGGAGAGGCTGCCAAAATCTCAGGGCTGGGATGGATGGAGATGTTACTGGCGCCCACTCAAGAAAATTGATGAACAATGGGATGACAGTGATACAGTGATGTAGTGACAGTCAACTAGTTACAGTATATTCTTCGATTAGCCTGTTTTAAACTAGCTGCATGGATTCACCTACACAGACAACAAGGCTCAGTTTTGGAACACCAGTTGCACCAACTCTTGCCCCAGTAAGAAATGAATTATCAATAGGATAAGAGCAATTCTATTATATTCTTTATACGGCCACAGAACTAATTGTCTCTAAAGACATGCTTTGATATAAGAGTATGGAAAGTTGAAAAATGCTATTCATTCCCAAGATAGCATGATAAATTGAAGCCGTCTAGGATTGTAGGCAGAAGGCACATTGAAGTCTGATTGGTGGTTTCTCTACATTTTATGTGAGCCACAGGTGTATGTCAGAGGTTTTTGACAGGTGTCCTCAGAAATTGATTTATGTTTCTTACCTATTAAATGTACTTTTCTGAAGAGATTATATATTGATAATTGTAATGATCCTAATTAAGTTTGGTCTTATTATTGGAAAAAAGTGATAGACATTAACCCCAAACTCCTAGTCTTGTAGTTTTACGTTTTCAACCAAGAAATCTTTTTTATTTTAAGTGAAGTTAAAATCATCTGAGAACAAACAGTCTAGATAGACTAACATTTATTAATAATAGTTAACCTGAAATGTTTTGTGAAATCATTTAATGCAAGTATATTCTTGTTCACAGTCCTTCCTTGCAGTCTTCCCTCTTTCGAATCTCCTTCCTTCCTTCCTTCCTTCCTTCCTTCCTTCCTTCCTTCCTTCCTTCCTTCCTTCCTTCCTTCCTTCCTTCCTTCCTTCCTTCCTTCTTTCCTTCCTTCCTTCCTTTCAAAGAATGTTGGATTTTGGTCCATACCTCATGGATCTTGGAGGCTACTCCTGGTTCTGTGCCTGGGATCATGTCTGGTGTTACTCAAGGAAACATCTTGTGCTGGGCATCAAACCCAGTCCTCATGCATGCAAACATGTACTTAGTCCATTAAGTTCGCTCTGATCCATGTTTTTCTTTACTTTGTTTTTGTAAAGTTTGGTTGTCAAACACCCTCCACCAATATCCCCAGTATACCCCCACTTTCCCACCCTCCCCCTGCCTCCGTGGCAGACAATATCTGACAATAAATACCCATAATCTCTCTCTACTTTTGGGTATTATGGCTTGCAACTATCTCACGGTGATTCAATAAACTAAAATTTTAAAAATTTGGTTGTCAATTTTTAATTCAATTTTGCATTGTATACTGAGCTCCTGGTGGGGTTCCAGACACACATAGTAATTTTAGAGTACCCCCTTTCAAATGCATGTGCTATTTGATCTACTATCCTGTGCAAATGCTTCCATCCCCTTGATTGTTTTTTTGTTGTTGCATCACATCTGGCAATGCCCAGGGGCTACTCCTGGCTCTGCACTCAGAAATTACTTCTCGTGGTGCTTGGGGGACCATATGAGATGCTGGGAATCGAACCCGGGTTGGCTGCATGCAAGGCAAACGTCCTCCCCACTGTACTATCACTCAGACCCCATCTCCTTGATTCTTTGCTTCCTTTTCTGACTTCTTCAATTGCAGTGATGTCAGATGGTCCTTTGTTCCTCCAATTTCTAAATGTGAGAGTCCAAATCTCTCTCTATGAAGAGCTCTAATATAGTATTATTTTTCCATTAGCAGTTAGGGAGAGATGGTCAATTTTCCCTCTTTGGAGGATTTATATCTTGCATCTGGTCCTTAATGGCTATTGACTCTGGTTTAAATATTTTTATTTATTTTTTTAATTTATTAGTGAATCGCCGTGAGGTACAGTTACAAACTTATAAACTTTCATGTTTGCATTTCAGTCATACAATGATTGTTTACCCATCCCTCCACCAGTGCCCATTCTCCTCCACCAATGTTCCCAGTATCCCTCCCATCAACCCCACCCCATCCCCCACCACCCCACCTCTGCGGCAGGGCATTCCCTTTTGTTCTCTCTCCTTTTGGGTGTTGTAGTTTGCAATAGAGGTATTGAGTGACCATCATGTTCGATCTATAGTCTACTTTTGGCATGCATCTTTCAACTCGAATGGGTCCTCCCAACATCCTCTACTTGGTGTTCCCTTCTCTATCTCAGCTGCCTTTGCCCCACATCTTGGAAACTGGCCTCACATGCTGGGGGAAAAGGCAGCTGATTTTGTTTTTAGATTTCTCTTGAAATGGATGAAAATATCTAGTCCCTTTGACTTATTTTCATCCTTGCAGTACTCCATGGGAAAAGCTTTGAGAATTGCCATCTTTTCTTGCCATTGTGTCTGGTGGACTATTTGAAACTTTCATCTGGGTTCAGTCCATGCACTAAATTCTTTTTTTATATCCTCTTGCACATGCTAGATAATTTACACTTCTGTAGAATATACACATTGTTATGTGTATATATTATTTTCATGTAATATTTGTACTTTACTGTTTTTGTTTGTTATAGCATGTTTTAGTAAAGGTCATGTTTGTTTACAAGATTTGTTTTCCTATTTTAAAATAGAGCTTCCAAAATGAAACTTATCATGAGACATAATATGGTGGAAAAATATCATTGGAGTAGTATAAAAATGTAGAGAACATTAAAATAAGAATGCCAGTTGTATATCAGTTGTATCACATGGCTAAGGAATGGTAAAATATTTTGGCCAGAAGAAATATCTTATATACAAGGTTTATCAGTTTACAAATAATTATTATTCCATAATATTATCTTTGCTTACCTTATAGTAAGCATTAATGGGAAGACATTTATGATCTTGCTAAACCAAAATACAGTTAATATGGAAATACTCTTTATAAACCATACAAACTTAATTTTTTTTCTTTTTTTTTTGATTTTTGGGTAACACCCAGCAATGTACAGGGGTCACTCCTGGCTCATGCACTTAGGAATCACCCATGTTGGTACTCAGGGGACCATATGGGATGCTGGGATCTGAACCTGGGTTGGCTGCGTGCAAGGCAAACGCCCCACCCACTGTGCTATCACTCCAGCCCTCAAACTTGATTTTTTGAGAGGCACCACACCTCCTAGTTCATGGTATTGGTGCTAAGTGGACAATGCAGTACTGGGTATCAATCTTGGGGCTCCCTACCTGAAAAGCAAGCATTCTGTTCCTTTGAGCTATTTCTCCAGCCTTAAACTTGTTTTTCCACTTCCTTTCCATTTTTGTTTCTGTTGCTGTGATGACAAGGTGTTGTACATTGTAGTGTTTCTGTACTTGGTTGAAGTGTTTGCCAGGGATCACATTCGTTTCGTTATGGAGCTTGCTTATATTCTGACTGTATGACTTGCCAGGGATTTGTTGTTGTTGTGCAGCTTATGTAAGTGCTTGGTGGAATTATATTCCTGAACACTGTATTCACACATATCTAATTCCCAGAAAGTGTAATCTATTCCTATTTTTGATAGATTTGTATATTGCTTTCCTTACAGGCTGGACCATATAATATTCCCACCAATAATGAATGAAGGTTCCTTTCTCACCATCATCCCACCAACACTGTTTCCAGACTTTTTAATATGTGCCATACTCATTGGCATGAGATCATGTCTAAATGTTGTTTGGGTTTCAGTTTCCAAAATCATGAGATAAGCACTTTTTCATATGCCTTTTGGCCATCCAACTGTATTCTTTGGTTTCATCTTTTCTTCCAAATTTCTGGATAGGGTCTTTGAACTGTTTTGTTTAATTTTGTGAGTGCTTTATAGATCTTGTATATCAGCTTTTTATCTGATTTATTATGATCAAATATATTCTCTCCCATTCAGTAGGGTGTCTATTTCACAAGCTTATTTTATAACAAGCTTATTTTGCTGTAAAGAAGCTTTTAAATGTTATGTCCAATTTGTTTATATTTGTTGTTTTTGCTTCTGTGCTCAGCTTGTTGAAGACTCCTCTACAGTCAGTGGAAACTGACCATATTTTCTTTAATGGATTTTATAGATTCTGGACTAATCTTAAGGTCTTTAATCCACTGTGAGTTTACTTTTGTGATTGGTGTGAGGTGCGGTTCCAATTTCATTTTTTTACATTGTGGCTGTACAGTTTTCCCAGCACTATTTGTTGAAGATATATTCTTTGCTTCACTTTATGTACTTGGCTCCTTTGTCATATATTAACTAGGAGTTTACATATGACATAAATAAATCTAAGATTTTAACTCAGCACTTTCTGTTCCATGGTATTCAGGTTTCTTTATTCTAGTCCCATATAGCTTTATTATAGCTTTGTATTATAACACAAAGTTGAGAAATACAATGCCCCCCATCCTTTTGTTTTCTTGGGATTGCTTTCACTGTGTGGAGAGCTTTATGGTTCCATACAAATTTTAGAATATTTTTTACAAGTCTGAAAAATATCATTTAGTAGGTATTGAATTGAATCTGTTTAACACTTTGGGTAGTATGATCCTTTCGACAATGTTGATATTTTTCAATCCATGAGCAGGGAATATCTTTCTATTTCCTGATGTCCTTTTCACTGTATAATTCTATGGGTTCCCTTCTTGATTCCTAGGCATTTGATGTTTTGGGGTCTATTTTGAAGGGGTGGTCTTTATTTATGTATTTTTAATGAAGATAGTTTTAATATTTTAAATTTAAAGACCTATGATTTACGAAGCTATTGATAATTGAGTCTTAGGCAAGCAATATTCCAACACCTGTCTGTGTTGCAAGCCATGATACCCAGAAGTAGAGAGAGATTATGGGGAATATTCTCTGCCATGGAGGCAGGGGGAGGGTGAAAAAGGGGGGTATACTGGAGTTATTGGTGGTGGGAAATGTGCACTGGGGGAGGGATGGGTGTTTGAACATTGTGTGATTGTAACCCAAACATGAAAGCTTGTAACTATCTCACGATGATTCAATAAAATTTTTTAAAAAGAAATAAAGGGGAAAAAGACCAAAAAACAACAATAACAATATCCAACACCAATCCCACAACCAGTGCCAACTTCCGTCCACTGATATTTCCATGTTCCCTCCACCCCCACCCCTACACCTTGACAGACACATTTTAAAGTTTAGTGGATGTACTTTAGCTTTTATTACAAATTAATTTTTTCATAAAATAATCATATTTTCAGTGTTGTTGAGTCTGTGCTTTGGCTATAATGCTATGCCACTCTCCCACATTACTGGTATTTCTGAGGTACCCTGATTCCTCTTCTGCCTTTATTTACCTTTTATTTTCTTACTTCCCCCTATTTCTTTCCTTTTCTGTTTTCCTCCCTAAACTCGGTGGTCACAGATGATCTAGGCATACACCCTTTACTACATCACATTTCCTTGTCATGTTATTCTATATGTTACAGATAAATAAGATCATTCTGTGTTTGTCCTCCTTCTTGCTTACTTAGCTCGACATAATATCTTCTGGTTCTAACCAGATTGCAAATTAATTGTATAATTTCATCTTTTCTTACAGAAGCATAGTATTCTATTATATATGTATATGTATGTATGTATGCATGTATGTGTATATATATGTTGCATCTTCATAATCTATTATTCTGTTGTTGGACACTGAGGTTGGTTCCATATCTTAGCTATCGTACTAAGTGCTGCAATGAATAATGATGTACATATGTCCTTTTGAATGAATATTTTTGTCTTGGAGGTAGATGCCCAAGAGTGGAATTGCTGAGCCATATGGCAGCTCAATTCTAAGTTTACTGAGAACTCTGCATACTCTTTTCCACTGGGGTTGAACCAGACAATATTCCTACGAGCAATGGATGACAGTTCCTTTTTAATAAAGATAGTTTTTATTGAAAGTAGTTTACTTTGAAAATTGAGGGGAAAGAGAGGAATATGTATTTGTCAGAAAATATGGGTTTCTCCAGTATGAAAAAAAGCAGAAAGAGAGAAATGTATTCAAGAGAGAACTGGACGTGAAAGAGCAAGCTACAAATACTCTTTTAAATTTCTTTTTCTTCCAATTCATTATTTGAATACAGAAATGACATAGATTTTTACATACTAATTTTGTTACCTACAGCCTTACTGTATAGGTTTATTATTCATAAGAATTTTCTTGGTAGAGTCGTTCGGGTTTTCAATGTAGAGTAGCAGGTCATTCTCTTCTCCCCTCACTGCTCTCATATTTTTCTAACTTAAACCATTTAATCATTTTATTTCACTATACACTTCCTCTTGAAGTTCTTTTCTGTGAGGAAAGACAGTGATCCTGGAAAACCTGAGTAGGAGTTAGGGGTGACTTGCCTTTTCCTGAAAAGAGCAATTTCTGGCTGGCTCCAACCTAAATTCAAATTGTGGGGATAATGCCCTTTCTTGCTAGTCTACCCTTTTGGTTTTAGTTTTGCCTATAAATCAGGTTTTTCTTGGGACCGTGTATGTGTGTGTGTGTGTGAAATGTGTGTAAATGTGTGTATTTACATTCATTGGTTTTTCTGGATTACCAACCTAGTCAACATTAAGTCTGAGAAATAAAGACATAAGGAATATCTGTAGCACTCAACATCAGAGTGTTCTGTTAAGTTTCAAGATCCCAGGCTGTTTTTTCTTTTTCCACCTTTCAGGGTCTTCTTATATTTATTTTGTATATATACATGGGTTTTAGTTTTAATAGTATCTAATGGGATGCATAGGGAGAAGAGAATATACTCCATTTTTGCAGAAGTACAAGTTCTTTGTGTTTGTGTATATGTGTGTTTTTGGACAACATCTGCCTGTGCTCAGGACTTACTCCTGGCTCTGTGCTCAAGGGTCATTCCTGGTGGTGCTTGAGGGAGCGTCTGGGTGCTGGGGATTGAGCCCAGGTCAGTTGTGTGCAAGGCTAGCATGCCTTACCCTTTTACTATCTCTCCAACCCCTGTGGTTTTAATTTTTACATTGCCATATCTTTCTCTTGTGTTTCTCTTTATACTTATTTGTATAAGCATGTTCAAGGTTTTTTAATATTTTGTTCTTTTATACCTTACATACAAATTGGGGTGGGAGCATCTAAACAATGCTTAGGGTTCTCTGTGACCTCATTGTGAGAGCCCAATGATGCTGTTTAGGACCTGCAGTGTCAGGTATTACTGAGTCAGTCATCCGAGTAATCTGGTAATCTTAAGCCTCGTGGGCTGCACTGGGTGGTGCTTTGGGGACAAACTACAAGAATTTCAAATGTGTGTAGTGTAATAGCTCTATGATGCATTCAAAGAGATACAGCACATGTGCACATTTAAATAGCCCATCTTATAGCAAAGGCATTTCAGATTTATAATTTATTACTACGTTTTACTCAGCATTACTCAGTTGTTATTATGGGTTCAGTAGATGCCTTAATTTTTTCATTTGAAATGTCCAATTCATATAACATACCATTTTTTTGCTTTGGAATGTGGTCTTATTACTTATCTCAAAGTGTATAAAAGGCTATTTAGTTAGCTGGTGCAAAAATATCCCAACCATATTTAATCTTTTTTTTCATTTTGTTTTTTTCTATTAATTTTTTCATTGTGCAGTGCCAGGGATGAAATTTAGAGTTTGAGACATGCAAGTCATATGATCTACCAGTGGGCCACATCCCAGACCTTTATTTTTATTTTTTATGTAGTTAAATCTTTCCATTAGGTTTTTTCTTTATGGTTTATATTCATTTCTTATTTTATTCTAATTAATTGCGTGGGGGAGCTTTGAATCACACATGGCATATTCCTGATTCTGTGCTCAGGGGATATTGCTAGTGGTTCCTCTTCCAGTTCCTTCATGCATGAGGCTCATCTGAATGTGCAGAGAAGGGCCTTGAGTATGGCTGTGGCTGGGTTCCAGAGGTCTTTGAAATTTTATATATATATGCATATATATAATGAACAAAATTTTACTGAGACATCTTAATTTATAGTTATTAACAGCTGAGTTTCAGGCATACAATTTTCCAGCACCAACTGTGTCACCAGTTGTCAACTTCCCTCTACGAATGTCCCCAGATTTCTCCCAGCACCCTGTCTGCATTCTTTACTGGCACATTTTTAAGTTATTTTTGTTGTAGTTTGGATCTCATTCTTTCAGTTCTGTTGATTCTTTGATCCAGATACATAGATGTACCACATATCTGCATTGTCAATATGCCCAGTGTCCCTCCATCCCACTCTTCTTAATTCTCACAATTTCTTTCCTTCCCTAGCCTCAGTTTTGTAATCCAGAGACCAGAGTAGTCTAACCAGAGTAGTCTAGATATCCCCACTTAGATATCTTGCATACAAGTATACATACCGGTATTCCCTGTCCTCTAATTCTTTATACCACACATAAATGAGAACTTCCTACATTTGTCTTTCATCTTCTGACTTACTTCACTTAATGTGACATACACCATTTCCATCCAAGTTGCAGCAATTTGCATGATTTCATCCTTCCTTTTATCTGTATAGTATTCCATTGTATGTATATGTACATATACATATACGTATATATATATATATATCACACCTTCATTGTGGTACTCATCTGTCACTGGTTTCTCTTAGTTATTGTGTAAGTGTTGCAATGAATGATGGTGTGCATATGTAGTTTTGAATAAACGTTTTTGTGTCCTGGGATTAGTTACCAAGAAGTAGAATTTCTGAGTCCACTCATACTGAGAATACAGTATGGCAACTGTGTTCTTACTTTCCTGAGTAATCTCCACACTGCGTTCAATAGAAGTTGAACCAGACAATGTTCCCATGAACAGTAGATGAGGATAATTTTTTCAGCACATCCCCACCAACACAGATTATTCACAGGTATTTATAAAAATACCATCCTTACTGGTGTGAGATAATAGTTCATTGTTAACTTGATATGAAGTTCCCTAATGATGTTGAGCCTTTTTAATGAGCCTACTGGCCATCCATCTGTCTTCTCAGAAGTGTTTCTTCAGTTCCTCTTCCCATTTATTGATAGGATTTTGGGTTTTTTGTTGTTGATCATTGTGAATTCTTCATATATCTTGAATATTAGACCTTATCTTGTGTGTTGTGCACAAATACTTTCTCCCATTCAATTTGTCTAATAGTTTTAGTTCATGTTTCTTTTGCCATTCAGAAACTCTTTAATTTGATGTAATCCATTGTTTGTTTTTTGTTTCTCTTGCCTTTGCCAGTGACATCATATTGTTAAAAACACATTTGGGTCCCAAATCTTGGAGTGTGCTATCAGCGTTTTCCTCATTGTGTTTTCTGTATTCTTGTCTGATTTCAAGGTGTTTCCACTTTGAATTGACTTTTGAGTAAGGTGTGTAATATGAATCCAGTTTCATTTTCTTACATGTGATTTTCCAGTTTTTCCAACCCATTTATTGAAAAAGCTGTGTGTTCTCCACTTCATGTTACCAGATTATTTGTTGAAAATTAGTTAATCAAAGATCTGTGAAGTTGTCTTTGGATACTCCATTCTAACCCATTGGTCAGAGTCTATCCTTATTCTGATACCATGCTGTTTTGATCATCATAACTATTTAGTATAGTTTCAAGTTAGTTAATGATATACCTACAAATATCTTCTTTATCAGTATGGGCTTGGCTATTAGGGATGTTTTATTCTTCCATACAAACTTTGTAATTGACCATTCTATGTCCCTGAAGAATGCCATCTGAATTTGGATGGTGATTGCATCGTGTCTATGTAACAAGTAAGAAAGGCTGTTCATTTTAATGCTATTGATTCTACCAATCCATGAACATGGAATATTTTTCCATTTACCAAGCTCTTCTCTCTTCCCCTCCCCTCCCCTCTCCTCTCTTCCCCTCCCCTCCCCTCCTCTCCTTTCTTGTCTTTTCTTTTGTTTTTGTTTTTGTGCCACACCAGCAGTGTGTGCTTACTCCAGGGCTTATTACTAGTCCTGGATTTTTTTAACTTACTCCCTGCTCTGTACTTAGGTATCACTCCTGGCGGGCTTGGAGGACCATAGGGGTGCCAGAGATTTAACCCTGGTCAGTTATCTACAAGTCAAGCTCCCTATTGCTCTACCCCCCTTTTTAACATGAAAAAAGTATTTAATACTTGAACAAAATGCAAAACAAAGTATCCAAGTTACAAAACATAAATTCCTTTAGTTCAGTAATCATGCTATTTTTACCTTCTAATGTCTGTAACTCCTTTCCCTCAAAGTGAAATCAAACCAGTCCCTTCACACTGGACATGCCCAAACCATCACAGACGAACTATTCAGGTCCACTGCTGGTGACCACAGGCACGGGACTGGGTACTGGTGCCACGGTGACATGCACATAGACAGGTGGGGTGGAATGAGAGCTGACACATGCAGAACATGTCAATGGGAGGCTCCATGCAGTGGCCCCTTTTTCTTAAGTGACCTTTTTTCTTTTATTTGTCACCACACATACATACACACAAATATTATCTTTTTTTCTGTTAGTTTGCTAGGACTTGTAAGAGTATAACAAATAGAAGTGGAGATGCTGAACATCCTTGCCTAATCACAGAAGGAATGATTTCAGTTTTTCAATATTAAGAATGACACTGACAATGGGTTTGTTATATATGGCCATTGTAATCTTGAGGAAGTTTTATACCACCCCTATTTTGTTGAGGTTTCTAAAAATAATTTTATCCTTTAGGTCCTGGAATTTACATTATTATTAGTCATAATTTTTATTGATATGTCATTCCAACACCACAACAACCACCAGAGTCTGCTTCCTGTTGAGAATTTTATCATGAATGGATACTGGACTTTGCCAAAAGCTTTCTGATTAAGCACATATGGTCATATGATTTTGATTATTTTTCCTTTTATTAGCATGGTGTATAATGTTATTGATTTGCATATATAAAACCTTCCTTGCATGCCTGGGATGAATTCAGCTTTATTATTTTGTATCATTTATTTGATATGATGTTGGATTTTTTTCGCATGAGCGAAGTCCCACGGAACCCACGTAACGTGGAATTTTGTGATCTTGGACACTGGGCTCAAGGGGACCCGGGAGCAGAGATCATCTGCTTGCTTCCCTCAGTCTCTGGCCACCCAGGGGTCACACCCATAAGCCACCTCCTGCCAGCGCCAGATAATCTCATTGGCCACCCTCCAGAACTCACAGCTGCTTCTCCCGGAAGGTAGCATAAATTGAGGCTCCCATAACTATGCCACCAGGCTCCGCGCCAGAGACTGCTTCCACTCAAGGCTCCCCAGAGGGGGACGGGTGAGAGCCCTCCCCACCCCAAGGGAACCAGCCCTGGCAATCAACCTCCACTACCCAACTCCCGCCATGCTCCAGACTGCTTTCCACATGCTTGGGCTTGAGTAAACATATTCCTGCACTGCGCGGCCGCTTCACATCATAAGACACTCCCTACCCATTTCCCATAAAATGATAGAGGGAAATTATATATATACATATAATTACATATATACATATAATATAATATAATATAATATAATATAATATAATATAATATAATAATAATATATATCGGAGAGCCCAGCAAGCTACCGAGAGTATCCCGCCCACACGAAAGAGCCTGACAAGCTCCCGTGGCGTATTAGGTATGCCAAACACAGTAACAATAACAGGTCTCATTCCCCTGACCCTGAAAGATCCTCCAATGGTTGGGAAAGAATAGTAAGGAGAGGCTGCTAAAATCTCAGGACTGGGACGAATGGAGATGCTACTGGTGTCCGCTCGAGTAAATTGATGAACAAAGGGATGACAGTGATACAGTGATACAGTGAAGTATTATTGAGGATTTTGCATTGATGTTTTGAAATTTTCTTTTCCAACCAGTAGTGTTGCTGTATACTTTGGGTATTAGTGAAACACTGGCTTCATAGAATCTGCTAAGAAGGATTCCTATCTATTCTAGATTTTAGAAGATTGTAAGAAGTAAATGCAGTAATTCTTTTTTGACTGTCTGGTAAAACTCACCAGTGAACTCTCCTGGCCTAGGACTGTTGCTCTTGGGGAGACTCTTATTACTGTTTCTTTTCTTGTGATTGGCTTGTTTGGGTTTTTTATTTCCTCCTCAGTTTTGGGAGATTGCATGATTCTAAGAATCTGTTCATTTCTTCTAGGTTCTCCATCCTAACAGCATCAATTTCTTCTTAGTAACCTCATGATATCTTGAATTTCTGAGGATTCTGTTTTGATTTCTTCCCATTTGTTTCTGATCTGATATATTTGGTAATTTTCTCTTTTTTCTTTGTGAGTTTAACCAACAGCTGGTCTATCTTGTTTGTTCTTTCAAAGAACCAGCCTTTGATTTCATTGAATGTGTTGTTTTCTTGATTTCTGTATCATTGATTTCTGCTCTTTTTTTCCTTCCTTGTACTAATTTTCAGATTCATTTGTTTCTTCCTCAGTATTTAAGATGTACATTTTGGTTGTTGATTTGAACTTTTCTTTCTTTCCTAATGTAGTCTTGTGTTGCTATGAATTTCCCAATGAATGCAGCTTTTGCTGTGTCCTATAGACTCTCATAGTTTGCCTCTTTATTCTCATTAGTTTCAAGGATTCTTTCTATTTATTCATTTATTTACTCTTTAAGTTTTTAGCAGCATGTTGTTTAGTTTCCAGGTCTTGGAATTTTCCACATCTTTTTATGGTTAATTTCCATATTCATGGCATTGTAGTCTGATAGGATTTTTGGTATAATTTTTATATGTATTTTTAAGTTATGTTCTAGTCTGTAATCTATCCTGGAGAATGGCTCATGTGAACTGGAGAAGAGTGTGTATTTTACTTTTTGAGGAGTTAAGTTCTGTATATGTTCATTAATTATAATTCTTCTAGTTTTTTAATCTGGGGCTATTGTTTCTTTAATGATATTCTGGCTTATCTATCTAGTGATGAAAGTTCAGTGTTGAAGTCTCCAATCAAGAATTTTGATGAACCTGAGTACTTGCGTGTCCACAGGTCGGCCATTGCTGCTGAGTTTGTACCCCATAGTTCTTAGAATTTTATGGGTGTTGAGAGTGGAGCCTTAGATTCCTGGTTACATGAGTTCTGATAAAATTATTTATTTGTACTAATGGTCTACTGATTATACCTCTGTTACTCAGACTATTTTTCATTACCAAGTAATGGTACTTGCGTGTTCCAGGGAGGTAGACATCTAGTTTTCCTCATTTAGGTATCAGGATATCGATATCTGTGGGGGTATTCTGTCACTGAATTGGGATTCTGTAGTACCCTGCTAGCCCATAGAGCTGTGGCTTACTAGGGTAATTCAGTCCACGTGGCTCTGGGTTTCAGTGTGGCAAGTAGGACTGGAGGGGGTGTTGCTGGAGGCCAGAGAGAGGAAATGGCTCATGACTCCCCAATTCCCGTCAGCGCAGCCAGTTGGGAGGTTTTAGGATTGATGTCAGCAGATATGAAATCGTAGTCTGGAGGGTGGGCACACTCAGACACAGACATTAGCAGGCCCCAGAATCAAAGACGCTCCAGAGTCACAGCCAAGAGGAAGGCAAGTGTTTTTTCCCTTATCAGGGACTCCAGTTTATCTATGGGATGATCAAGATCACCTCAAAGTATGCTACAGTGCCAAAGCTTGAACTCATAACCTTGTACTTGCCAGGGAAATACTTTAAGCCATTTGGCCATCAGGGATATTAATTTCTTCCATCATATTTTCCTTATTCCCTTTACTCTCCAGTATCCCTAGACTGTAAAAAAAACATGCACACACAGAAGGATGATGTGTGTGTTCACGGGTTCTCAAGGTGACTCTCTCTTGCCCCTTGGGTTCGGTGCTCTCGAGCCACTGTGCATGGACCAGATCAGGGTGGCTGTTGGCTATGGGCAGGCAAAGGAAAAAGAAGGAACTAACTGGCTGCTGATTAGTTGTTGTTTATTTAATCTCTCGTCTCTCCCATCTCACACACTCTTCCTTCCTAACCCCTCATACCTAGATCCCAGATCCTCGGATTCTGACTCTGACTCTCGATGACTTTCTGGATTCTGACTCTGGATTCTGACTCTGCTTCTTCTTCCATTCTCTGCTTCTTCTTCCCTGGATCCTGACTCTGCCTCCTGGATTCTGATTTTGATTCTGACTGCTTCTCGCTCTGACGACTCCCTGACTCTTTTTCTGCCTCCTCTGGCTGGCTCTCCTTCTCTCCCCATCTTCTCCTTTGTGCTCTGCTTCTGTGTGTGCCGCTGTGCTCTCTTCTGTCTGTTTCTCTATCTCTGGCTCTGTCTCTGTAGTCTCTCCTCTGGTCTCTTCCGATTTCTCTTCCGATCTCTCTCACCCTATATAGCAATCACATAAGGTGGTGATACAAAGATGAGGTTGAACATGAACAAAGAGAGGTAAGGCCACTCCTCTAAGAGATTAACTCAAGGATAAAATCTCATCTAAAGAGATTACACCAGATTACTAGGAGATCCGCTTAAAGGTGGGATCCCATCCACTGTGTGTTGCTTTCTTCTTTCCTCAGCTAGTAATCCACTTAAATAGTTATAGTAAATTTACTTCTAATATAGCACAGCGGTTGGGCGTTCGCCTTTCATGCAGCCGACCCGAGTTCGATTCCTCTGCCCTCTTGGAGAGCCCGGCAAGCTACTGAGAGTATTTTGCCCACACAGCAGAGCCTGGCAAGCTACTTGTGTGTATTGGATATGCCAAAAACAGTAACAATAAGTCTCTTGATGAGAGATGTTACTGGTGCCCGCTCAAACAAATCAATGAGCAAAGGGATGACAGTGACAGTGATTTCTAGCAATGTTATTCTGCATGAGCACAGTAAGAGATATATGAAACTTAAAGTTTGGTTCTTCCTGAGGACATCTCACTGTATATTGCAGACCACAGTCCTCAGGCCAGGTTAGTCTTCCTAACCCCAGCAGGGTCCTTATCTCATCATTACTTTTGGATCATGACAGCATTTGTCCATGTAGTTGAGTATTATGGTGCTTTGGCCTGACCCATTTCGATGGCAGGGTAGCTCACAGCTTGCCCTGGGTCTATTCAGTCCTTTGTCGGGACCTTTCTTTGGGGGTGCTAGGAACTAGCAACTGAGTCAAGAAAGAAGATGCCTCAGAGTAAATATTATTCAGAGTCAATCAATTCCCAAGTTACAAGATATTAACTGTCTTCCTGTGTCCATACAGAAAGCACGTTGCTTTAAGGTAAACTATGCAAAAGACATAACTTACAATACAATTTCAGTGTCCTTAGAAGGATCTGATTTTACAAGCTAACAGAAATCGATTAGGGAAAAGGTGATTAACTGGTTGGGAAGGAGGGTGCAGAGAAGAGTTTA